>NW_006399772.1:4616463-4622647 GCF_000299155.1 Elephantulus edwardii
GCGCGCGGCCACCAGGGGGCGCCCCCGCGCGCAAGGCCCCGGTGGCTCCAGGGCCCTGGAAGGTGCCGGGCTCCGACAAGCTGTCGGGCGTCCTCAAACCCGGCGCCTCGGCCGCCAGCAGATGAGCCACGCGGCCCGCCGAGCCGCCTCGACGCCGGCCGCTCTTTTTAGGTTCCGTCTCATGGCGTTTTAATTTATTTTCACTCTCACGAGCATAGATCCACGAGGCACCGAGGCCTGGGGGCATCGCTGTGACGTCCCACGTGTCCAACGAGCATGGGTGGCACCGCGTCCACGCACAGACCTAAACTGATCCTAAAGCCCCCCGCTTCCATTTGGGGGGCTTTGGCAGCTATGGAAGAACCAAAATCACGTGAAGAACATCACAGAGACAGTGCAGTGTAGCTTTAGTAAAAAAGGAAAAAGAAAAAAAAAATCCCCCCACTGCATGAAGGATTTGGATGGCATCCAAACTTTATATCGAGAAACTGAGCAAGAGCAATCACAAACTGGAATATCGCCTTAAAAATCAAACTGCACGGAGCAAGCGGAAACTGAGACAAGATTATATCTTTTAATTGATCTGCAGCTTTGTAAATAAATTGTTCTTGACATATCTAGACAGGGGTTAAAGGGTTTCTTTGAAACATTCTGAACTGTTCGCCCATGACACGTCTCCATAGCTCACCCTGGCGTCCATCACTGGTGGTAGTACGTTCCTGCTTACTGCAGGAGTTAGAGACCTAGTGAATTCATTGGTGTGATGCCATTTTTACTGCCATTTCTGTGATCAGATCATATTTCTGTACATTTTTCAGTGATAGAAAAAAAATTTTAAAAATTGTATCCGTAGGGAAGTTTGCCATAAGTCAGAATATTGCAATTTAGCGTATAGGTTTAATTGGTTTTCATCTAAAATACTGCTTTTACACTTGAAAGGCCACAATTGTTCAACCAAGATTGGCAACGCTGCAGTTCCTTTACGAAAAGGCTTTTGTATTGTCCCAGACTAGAAGTAAACAGCTTCGCCAGCAGTGTTACATTTCACTTACTGTCTTTTTAGATCTCCCTTTCCGTTGCTTTTTTATTCACTTTGACAGGGCAGAGGTATATGTCCTATATTTCTGGTTATAATGAGTCCTTAATATTAAAATATAGCCAGTTTGTTTTCATTAAAGATCACGGATGTGTGTAGCATTCCTTTCTCCTCTTTCCTATTCTTATTTCGGTTACCATTTAGTTTGCTTTTGCCTTGTACTTTTTGCCATTTTTTTAAAAAATGTAAATTTCTATAGGAACCTTCATCCTTTTATTTTCATGATCCTCAAGTAAAATTCTAAAACTCCCCTTTCTTCCTTGCTATTTTGCATTCTTTTCCCAAATATTGTCTTCAATTAATTATCCACTGATATGCATTTGTAACTATACATTGTATGACATAAAATGTCTCTTTAATCTGCCCTGGATGAATGTGGCTTCAATTCAGTGTTTTAATAACATCTGTCCACACTGCAAATAAGCTTCACTTCCTAATGCTTGCAGTCAAATAAGTGAAAGACAAGGCCCACCCATCACGCTAGGCTGCACTTGACTCCCTCAGCTGATTCTTTCCCTGTCTCTAATCACAGTGTCCTCCATGAGCCCTGCTTCATTTCCACCAGCCCTCAGGCTACCTTCATTGTTTGACAAGATGAGAATGCACCTGAAAGCCTTGAGTGGAGGGTCTTGCAGCTGGTAAACCAATTTCCAAAAATGAAACCCACCATAAACAAAAGCACAAACCCATGTAGCCTTTTACAGTTCTTTTGGTTTAATCTCAATTAGTCTTTCTCCCCTGAACTAGAAATCCAGTTGCGTTTGCCATTAATTTATTGAATCTGGTATGGACAATGCTTCTGTAGTGTAGCTGCACGTCCCAGTACTGTATCCTCTGACTTTTCTTTTCCATGTATTACGAAAGAAACTACAAAAAAACACAAAACGTTGCGACTACGCTTGCATAAACTCTAATTTGCACAGTTCACAGCTACTACTCGTGCAGTACAGTCATGCACCGCATAACATCCATTCGGGCAATATCCAACTGCATAGACATCCACCCATGCACCTGACCCCCCATATAGCTGAATATATACTTTAAAATTGAGGTACAGTCACTGGTTCGTAATGACAAACGAGCACTCTTTTGTGATGCGCATCCAACATTATTATGACTGCATTATTATGTTGAGTATGTTTCAGTGTATCTGGAAGTGTTTCTTTAATGTTTTCCATGCATAGGAAGGTACACTATAGACTATACTAAGATAAACGTATGACTAACAGATGTTCGACATGAACCATTCTGTACCTCACTGTTCCAATTTACATACAAATTTGACTGAAAGACAGGCTTAGGAATGGAATTCATGACTGTCTGTATATAATATGGTGTTTGCACAACGTCCACATCACCCAGCGTGTTATCTCACAGAACGATATTGTGGACGTTAAGCGACGCATGACTGTAATTGCTTTATGCGGCTGTAATCCATAACCTGTGAGGACAGCACATCATCTAAATCCCATTCCAGATAATATTTCTGTGTAGTGTTAGCTGTGAATTTACCCTGTACAGCTGTATCTCTATAAATATAATTCCATGTATTAATAGTCACAGAAAGACTGTAAGTGAGCAACTATTTTTATGAAACGCACCATTATGGATAAATTAACTTTTACAGAAATCTTGTTTACTGTATGATATTCTAAACACTGTCAAATAAAATATATATCCAAAAATCTTTTCTTTTTCCAACTATATCGAGTGTCTGTTAATTGTAAGTAGATGATTACTGGGGGTTAATTTCATTTTTAAAGACAGCCATTTCCACAGATTTTTTTCAGTCTAGGTCTAGCCCCAACGGATCCTCTTGGGAACGGGAATCTAAACGGAGTGGCATTGCACATGAACAGTTACTGACTTTCTCTGCCAAACAAAATTGAGGCTTTTTTTCATAGACAATCTAGTTAGTAGCTGACTGTCCGCTCACCACACAGCTTATGAATGTCCAGCATTTATCTGCTGCTTGCTACATTGATTAAGATTGCTTTTATTTTAAAAGGGACATAAGGTATCACTCAAAAAGAAATTCTATCACTTGTTTTCCTTTGAATGCTGATTTTTTTTCTTCATGATAAATTCCAAGGGGTCTATGCAGAAGTCAACCTTTAGCAAGCTGTTGTTGAGTACTACTGAGTCAGAACCAATCCAAAACTGAGCCTCCAGTGAGTTTTCAGAAGTTAGTCACAGAGGAGGAGACTGCTCACCCTTCCTGCGTGGAGCGGCTGGTGGATTTGAATTCACTTATCTTCAGGTTCAGAAGAACATGGAAGAAATGAAGGGAGCCAAGTGGCAACTTGGGTCAATGGGGAAGCACAGCCCTGCACTACAGCTGCCGTTCTGTCAAGGCCAGTGGGGACAAGAATTGCAGTTTCTTAAGAGAAAAAAGAAGCTCTTTATTGACATTGCATGGTTTTTCAACTTTAATAGGTGACTCTTAGTATTAAGAAGCATCAAGCCATCTGCAGGCCAAATCTGGCCCCCAGCCCACCACCCACCAATTTGCAGCCTCAGCCTTGAAACAAAAACAGGCCAAGAACTCTCTGCTTGCAGATTCTAGCTAAGCGCGTGGCACTCAGCCAGAACCGTGACTCTCCAGCCCACAGTAGAAGTGAATTTGCTATGAAGCCGGAATAAGCCCTGAAGCAAACTTGAAATTTAATTTTCTCATTCCTGGTGCATTTCCCCAAAATTGTATAGGCTTATGCGTCCCCTAAGCCGCATGTGCCCATGCCCTCTCACCCAGACCAAACTCACAGCAAAATCAAATGACCCGATTACTGAAGGAATTTGGATTTAACAGAGGTTTCTTCCTCAGACAACTATGGTGCGAGACATATGCTTATAAAATCATAAGAGTGCTTTCCAAGTCTTAAAAAAGGATACTGTGTCAAATGATAAGTTCTACATCGTGTCTAGTTCACTTAGGGCACCAATTAAATGTTTGGAGATTTTTATTATTGGTGATAACAGCTGCTCTGGCTGAAAACATTTGTGAACAAACAATGGAGCAGCACTGGAGAATTAGCACAAACACTTGCTGGCCATTTAAGGACCTTTGGTGATGTTGGGTCAAGATGCTAACTGAAAGGTCAGGTGTTAAAATCCACCTGCTGCTTCTCTGAAGAATTCAGAGCAGTCTCTTCCCATAAAACTTGACAGCTTTGGATTCCCTGATGGTGGATCACTATGAATCAGAGTGCATCATTGACTTAATGACAGTGGGTTTTGGTAGATGAGTTAGTGACCAGGGATTGCACCAAGGTGTAGGCCGTTCTACTCGCCCCAGAGTAGAGGCATCGGCAGCCACAAAGGAAAGTTTGATCCACACTGGAGGCCCCAAGAGGCTGCTGGGATCTTTTCTTCTGGTGAAACTGCCTCATAGAAAGTGATTTCACCTGGAGGAGTCTGGGAATTTGTCACGCTTTGCTCCTAGCTTCTAGAGCAATATGACCCTTGACCTTCTTTCTTAAATAGAAGGTGACTTTATCTCTTATATTGTAAGACTCTAACAAGGTATGTTTAAGTGAAAGAAAATGACATTTCCGCCCCAAATTATCTGACTTCACACTAAGAAACAGCCCTGGGGGTACACAGAGGGAGCACACAAGCAGGACAGTTTAAAGGGTAACCATTTCCAGAAATTAAATTTCTATGTTTATGCATTTTAATCATAGTGTCATACTATAAATAGTAGAGATTATACCTCCATTACCTAATGGAGCTCTGATGGCCTAGTGGCAAGAAACAGCACTGCAATCTCAAAGACACACAGTTCCAGGCCACCAGCTGCTCCACGGGAGAAGGATGGGTAATCTCATCCTCTTGTGCAATTAACTCCCTCCAAAAACCCACTGCAGGGTCAGCTATGGGTAGGTTCTGACTTCATGGTACACAACAACAACAACACAACATAATTAGTCAGGTCTCTGTTACTATCTGCTCTTTCTGAAAATTCTTTACATGAAGAAGAAGAAGAAGGAGAAGGAGAAGGAGACAGAGACGAAGAAGGAGAAGAAGAAGAAGACATTAAAAAGGCAAAGCTGTCCTCTAGCCTGACCTTCACCTGGTATGTAGGGGTCCCTGAGTAGTGCAAACAAGTTTAGCTTCTAACCAAAAGGCTAGTAGTTCAAACTAATCCAGGGAGCCTTGGAAGAGAGGTCTGGTGGTCTTTATCCAAATGGTCACAAGCATGAAAACTATGGAGCAAAGCTCCATTCTGAAAACATTGTGCTTGTTTACTATTTTTGTTGTTGTTGTTGCTTTACTGTTTGAGAAACTCTGGAGCATGCAATGTGTTACAGCTACAAGCCAAAAGGTTGCAAGTTGGATTCCATTTAAACATCCTTCAGAAGAAAAGCCTGATAATCTACTTCAGCCACAGAATACTTTAGGGAGCACAGGTCTGCTAGGACACACATGGGACAGAGGCTTCAGGTCAACCAGTAGCATTGTCTTCAGGTGTAAAATACCCTCTGGAGCCTTAAACAAAAGGACATTTGCAGAGTGCAGCCACCCGAGAGAGAGAATCATGAGCAAAGCAGAAACCAACAGGAAGAAATGCTGAGGTAGGCAACACCTTCATTCCTCCAGAAGCTCCACCTTTACCCAGGAGTCCTGGCAGAGTTCACTCGTTCACTCACTCATTGCCCTCAAGTCAGGACCAGTGCAGAGCCAACCCTCCAGAGGCTTTAAATCACAAGAGAAGGAGGCTGACCTTCTCCCATGGAGCTGCTGGTGAATTCGAACAGGCTATCTTTAGGTTAGCAGCCCTGTTCCCCATGGACTACACCACCAGAGGTCTCTGAATTGAGTCTTCTAGATTTTTATGGGAGCTTCAGTGGTGTCATCTGTAGAGATTTGTGCTGTTAACCCAAAAGAGAAGTGTTCTAATCCACCAGTGGCTCCATGGAAGAAAGATGGGCAATCTCCTCTCCTGTAACTTATAACCACAGAAAACCTCTGGAGTGTCAGCTATGAGATAGTTCCAGCTCAACAGCAGGGAAGTTGAGTTGAGTTGGGTTGGCTTGAGTTTGGTTGGGTTGGGTTGAGTTGGGTTGGCTGGGTTGGGGTGGGGTGGTT
>NW_006399772.1:4624086-4626674 GCF_000299155.1 Elephantulus edwardii
AAAAAAAATTATTAAAAAAATTTATATTCATTAGTTATAGAGGATATGAGAGAGAGAGAGAAGGTAAATTAAGGGAGCAGGTAGGTTAAAGCAGATTTTAAAAGTATTATTAGAGAATACTGGAAGATCATTTGAGGCTTCTGAGTAGAGAGTTGGGGAGCCCTCGTGGCATCGTCTACAGGCAACTGTGCTACTAACCCACAGACGCTTCTCTGGTGGTTAAATCCACCAGCGGTTCAGAAGCTCTCCTCACTCACTGGAGAGTCAGCTATGAGTTAGTTCCAACTCAACAGCACTGAGCGAGTGAGATCCTTGGCGGCATGGCCGTTAAATCGCTTGATGGCTAATCTCAATGTGGGCAGACTGAATCCATCAGCTGCTCCCTAGGAAAATATGAGACAGTTTGCTTCTGTAAATACTTACTGAAATGCACCCACTCAGTCTTTTCGAGAATGAAGTTGCGTTTAGGAAGAGCTTGCCGGGCAGTTGTCCGAGTGCAAAAGAGAGATCTGAGAGCCGAGCAACTGTGAAAGGAAGGGGAAGCATATAGACCTCAATTTAGTGAGTGCAGAGAGTAAGGGGCAGCCACTGGCTTCAAGCATGAGTGAAGAGTAAAGAAGAGGAGGACCAGATCTGCAAGGGGTTTCACGAAGCTTTGATGCATGAAGACTGAGGTGCTCTCAGGTCACCCAGATGGAAATACTGAGAGCAAGGCCTCAGCATCATGAATTTTTAAAAAAGTTCTTCAGAGAGCTTTGGAAGGATTAAGTGACACCCCCAGCAAAGGTATTTTGAAGTCCATCTGGAGCTCTGGTGGCATAGTCCATAGGTGATGTGCTGTTAACCAAAAGGCACTGCCTCTGTAGTGGTTCAAATCCACTCGCAGCTTTTTGGGAGAATGATGGGTAATTTCTTTCTAAGTAATATTTTTTAAAACTTGCTGGAGGGTCGGCTATGAGTTGGGTCTGACTCCACCATAATAGAAAACCTTTTGCATTGGCAAATGTCACCTTGTTTGAGGAAATGGGATTTGTCTTTGTAGATGTTGTCAATTGAGCTAATGAAGTCATAACGATGTCAGCTGAGGCCTTATGCTAAGCCACGGTGAATGGCATTTTTATAAATGTGAAGGCTAGACACAGAGACAACTGTGAGTGGGGATCCGCCTGCAACAAGCCGAGAAGCGTCTGGGGCTGCAGAACCTGAAGCAGACAGGGAAGATCTTTCCTTAAGCCAGTACACAGAGATAAATCACCCTGCCTTCACTCTGAATCTTGAGTTGTGATGATGGAGGAGAGAACAGAATATCCCTCTTACTATCAAAAGAATAAACAGGGCTGACCTGGAGAAAGTGTGGCTGGGGTGCTCCTTGGAAGCTTAGTTTCTAGGAAGGGCCAGTCCTTGGAGAAGGGCATCATGCTTGGAAAGGTGGAGGATGTAGAAGACCCTCAACAAGATGGATTGACGGAGTGATTGTAACAACGGGCTCAAGTGTATTAGAGATGGTAAGGGGTCACAAGATAGGACAAGACTAGTATCTACAGCTCAGAGGGTCAACATGCATTGCAGTCAACTTGACAGCACATCATAACAACACTCTGATTCAGACTACTGGCCCAAGGACTGTGAAAAAAATAAATGTCTATTCTTTAAAACTACCCACTTCATGGTATATTGTTACTGCTCCTTCTCCACCTTGAAAAACTACATCAACTTGGGCCTCTGTGATGGCTCAATCTTATGTCTCTGTCTTTTTTTTTTTTTGTCTCTGTCTTCTACAGAAGGAAAAGACCCACACTGGGGATGTGAAATGAGAACAGTGGGTCAGAGAAAGCGTGGTTAGAATTAAAACACTCTGCAGGCCCAGGAAATTCAAGGGAGCAAAGATTGTCAACATATACAGAGTTGTCAATGCCTACAACGATGTCACGTAGGATCAAGACCAGATAGTAGATCATGTATTTTTATTATAAAGGTTAAAAAAAATTTACTAGTTATCTATTTTTACAGTAATGGCCTTATACAGTATCTGTCCTTTTGGGATTGAGTTAGTTGGGTGAGGTTGGGGGGACATATCCATGAGCCACACAATTTGATGGGTGGAGGGAGAGGTATGTTAAGGAAATAGGAAAGATCCAGTGTGAACAATAATGTATACGAACATTGTAAATAAACCAGTATAACATAAAAAGTTTTAAAAAAAATTTAGTAGAATGGTAAATAGAGTTCAACCAAACAATGAAGAGTAATGGAACAGAGGCTGTGGGGAGAAAGGATTGACAACTTAGTAGAAGAACAGGTTAACGGTCAATGGTGGTTTGGTAGACTGCTTGGTTCTTATATGAATAAAATATTTTTCCCCCTTTCAGGACGGAAAAGATACAAATTGACAATGTGGAGGTGGTGAGGGATGGGGATAAGAAACCATGAGGGGTATGAGGGTAAAGAAAAAAATATACAACACACATGAGTGGAGGAGGGGAGAGCTGTGTGGAGGACATTTTTCCCCCCCACGGTGGTGAAAGACATTTTCTTTTTGTTTTTGTTTTTGTTTTTAATTTTTCATTATTAATTTATTATTATTCTTA
>NW_006399772.1:4627265-4642619 GCF_000299155.1 Elephantulus edwardii
GGTATATTCCCAGTAGTGGAATTGCTGGGTCAAATGGTATCTCTATTTGCAACTTTTTGAGAAAGCGCCACACCGCTTTCCACAGTGGTTGCACCGTTTTACACTCCCACCAACAGTGAATAAGAGTTCCAGTCTCTCCACAACCTCGCCAGCATGAGAAAGCGCCACACCGCTTTCCACAGTGGTTGCACCATTTTACACTCTCACCAACAATGAATAAGGGTTCCAGTCTCTCCACAACCTCGCCAGCATTTGTTGCTTGCTGTTCTGTTAAATTATTCTATTCTAACTGGGGTGAGATGATATCTCATAGTTGTCTTGATTCGCATCTCTCTCAGGACTAGGGATTTTGAATATTTCTTCATGTGCTTGTTGGCCATCTGAATATCTTCTTTGGTGAAGTGAAAGACATTTTCTTAAAAGAGATTTGGAGAAGTATTGACATTATAAAACAATGTATAGACATCTCAATCAAATGCCCACTATCTTTGAATTTACTAAATGTAGAGGTAGCTCCAGAACTGGAAGAGAACTTTAAAAAGATTCCTTGGGTGATTTTATGGGGCACGCATAGAGAAATATGAAACAATGACTGAAGGTCATTCTGAAACTACTCAATAGCAGGTCCTGGGTTCAAATCTAGGTCTATCTTAAGATAAGACCCGGTATTTAGTAAGTCATTGAATAAAAGACCATTGTTTCTATCTTGTGTTAAGAGCAGAATGACTACTCCTATCCTGTGTACAGGTGTACAGAGGGCGCCTGTGTACACACTGCTCCTAACACTGGTGCAGCTAGCTAGCCTCATTCTCGAGCCCAGAACCAAGACAATGAGAGTGGGCTTTACCTCCTATTGCTGTTGCTGTTATGTATCATCCATTTGGAACTGACTCATAACTGACCCTCCAGTGAGTTTTCAGAGGTAGTAAATCAGATGGGAGAAGGTTGCCCATCTTTCTCATGTGGAGCAGCTGGTGGATTTGAACCAAATACCTTTGTGTTGGTAGTGTAATTCCTTACCACCAAGCCACAAGAGTTCTGCAGGCTGCCAGAATGACAGAATTAGTACTCTTAGTGCATATAGTAATTGATCATATTCAAAGGGACTGTACAGATATTTCCATTTCACCCCTACAAGTATGTAGGTTGGGAATGGGGGAAAGTCTCCTTCTAGAGAGGAAGAAGCTGTACGTCTTTAAGTTATTTGTCCAAAGGCAGACAGCTAATGAAGCAGCAAAGATGGCACAGAGCTTCCAAACCCCAGTCTGGGGCCCTTCCCACAGCATAACCAGGCTATCTGAGGTGCAGCCGGGTTGGGTACGGCAGGGGGCCTGGTCTGAGTAGAGAGGCGGCAATTAGGGAAGCTGTTGTAATGTAATATCTCACAAATGCAATCTTGACCCAATTTTGAATCCTGGCTGGAGGCTAGTCAGTTCCCTTGTTGAACAGCTGATTAAATTTACTCTCCAATCACATGCCTTATCAGCTCTTACAATGCTGATCAAATTACCTCTACCCCCCCCCCCCACTTCCTAAATGTCTCTGGAACAGGTACTTAACAAAGGAACCTGCGAAACTTTTGGAAATGCTCGATGAAAACCCTTAGAATCCCACAAAATTTGCTTCCTTTCATGAGAGATCTGGTGGGTTAGAGGGTAGTGAGCTGAATTGCCAACCCAAAGGCAGGTAGTTTGAATCTGCCAACTGCTCCAAGGGAAAAAGATGGAAAACCTCCTCCCATGCAATTCACAGCCTCTGAAAGCCTAGTGGAAGGTCAGCTACAAGGAGGTTCTGACAGCGATGATGATGATCTCCCTTCACAAGCCAGCACCTACAATCCCAGCTTATCATCATCCTGTGCCCGAGGTCAGTCCAGGAGTGGGCCTGCGTCACTGTAGGATGTGTTCTTCCCATGCAACTATGACGATAACAAAACCTTTAAACGGTCAGTCATTTTCCTTTGTCTCTATGCTTACCAGGCTCCATCCAAGGAAGGTAATACATTTAAAACAGCTTCTCCTGAGGAAATGACTATTTGGTGGAAACTGAAGATGTGCACTTGTCTGACAGCAGCCAACACAGCAGGAACTCAGGGAGAAAGTCCAGACCTGAGGGACATAAGATGGTCAACTTGTCTTGGTTGCCAAGGGTTATCTGGGACCCCTCAGCTCCTCAGTCACCCTAGAAGAAACTCTGTGAACCAGACTGGCAAATCTGAGGCCCTGAAAGAAACCAGTCACCTTGGGCACAGAGACCCTGAGGGAACCTGTCAGTAGAAGGCTCCCAGTAGCTGGGAGCAGATCAGCCAGCGCCTGGACGAGGATTTGGGCCATATTAAAAATGCAACTATGTGAATGAAGAATAGTGTGAACACAATGTATATAAACTTTGTAAGCAAACCAATTAAAAAAATAATGTAAAAAAAAATCAGCAGGAAGCCACTAAAGGTTTTAATTGGCAGAATTTAGAATTCCTTTCACTAACACTCAGAGTGTTAGCCCAGGCTTGTAGATGCATCTGTAATCAGAGTTTCCATATTCTGTGGGTCTCTGTCTATTCTATTACTTTTTATACCTCAGAAATTATTAGATTCAGGTCTATGCCACACTGGTATGACTTTATCAACATAAAACCTTCTATTTATTGTCATTCTTGTTGTGTGCCATTGAGTTAGAACCAACCCAAAGCTGACCTCCAGAGGCTTTTCAGAGGCAGTCACATAAGAGATTGTCCCATGGAGCAAGTAATGGATTCGAACCTCATGTCTTCAGGATTATAGTGCAGCTTCTTACCAACAGGCCACCAGAGCTCCCTAGTTACAGTCATATTTATAGCTAAAATCCGTTGATCTCCATCTGACTCTGCCCATGGTGACCCGTGTGTGTCAGAACAGTGTATATATACCATAGGACTTGACTTTTCAGAAGTATATTCCAAGACACCTCAAATCTCTAACCTTTTGGTTAATAAAGCAAGCCTGTTAACTGCTTACAACCCCTATAAATTCCTCTTACAGGTGTGTAAAGGGTTAGGATTTCAAAGCATTGCTTATTGCTATAAAGTCAACTCTCCTTCATGGCAATCTCCTGTACAACTTACTAAACGTTGCCCAGTCCTATGCCACTCTCGGGACTGTAGGTGTCCCCAAGTCCATTGTTGCAAGGCACTGTGTTTTAACTATATTCTGGCCTACAGGGTTCATATTCCAGCACTAAATCAGACAATATTCTGTTGTGAACCATAGATTTTTTTCCCATTGACTAATTTTTGGAAGCATTTAAATGATAGTGGTATTCACTGGATTTCCTTGTATGCATATGGATATTATCCTGTCACTCACAACATTGTATTTCAAGATGGATCTGGAAATGACTTTTTTAACTATGAAAGCAACCCCATTTTTCCACACCTTTTCATCTCCAGCATAGTAAATCATATGATCGTCTGACTCAAAATGTCCCACGCCAGTCCATCTCATTTCGTTAATACCTAGTATGTCAATGTTTATGTGTTCCATGTCTTTCTTAACAATATCCAATTTTCCTACATTCATGGTTCTCACATTCCATGTCCCAGTCACTAGTGTCTGCTGACAGCTAATCCTCCTCCTAGGTGTTTCCATACCTGAGGGTTCAGCCTCATTTGCTATATCTGCTAATCTAAGTGCGCTCTAGGAAACAATTCATGCTTCAAAATTGGGAATGGTGTACACCAGGGATGTGTTCTGTCTCCATACCTTTTCAATCTATATGCAGAACAGATTATCCAAGAGGCTGGGCGCTATGAGGAGTAATGTGGCATCAGGATTGGAGGAAGATTCATCAACAATCTGCATTATGCAGATGACACAACCCTGCTTGCTGAAACTGAGGAGGACCTGAAGCACTTGCTGCAGAAGGTCAAGGACTGCAGCCTTCAATATAGATTGAAGCTCAACACCAAGAAGACAAGGATTCTCACCACTGGGCCAATTAGCAGCATAATAATAGATGGTGAAGAGATTGAGATTGTGAACAGCTTTAGTTTGCTTGGCTTCACAATCATCACTCTTGGCACCAGCAGTCAGGAAATGAAAAGGTGTATTGCATTGGGAAAATCTAAAGAGCAGTGATGGATGAGCAATGATAGATGGAGAAAAGAATATAAATTGTCAAAGATTTCATTAAATTTGCACCCACAATCAACACCTTTGGTACCACCAGTCAAGAAATCTAAAGATGCTTTGAGAAAATCTACTGTTAGGGACCTCTGCAAAGTGCTAAAGAGAATTGACGTCAGTTTAAAGACTAAGGTGCACCTGATGCAAGCCAAGGTCTTTTCAGTTACTTGCTCTGCATCTGAAAGTAGAACAAAGAATAACAGAAGAATTGAAGCTTTTGAGTTGTGCTATTGGAGAAGAGAACCAAATATCTCAAGGACTGACAAAAGAACAAACAAATATGTCTTGGAGAAAATCCTTGGAGGCAAACATGGTAAAATTTCTGGCCACTCTTGACAGCACGCCCAAAGACACATCAACTGTGGAAAGGTGGAGGTCAGTGAAAGAGAGGAAGACACTCAATGAGATGGATTGGGCAGTGACTATTCACTGTGATGACAGGGGCAGCATAGGTTAGGACAGAGTTCAGATCTGTTGTTCACAGGATCACTATCAGCCATAGTTGATTCAATGGCACCTAACAACAACAATTATATAAGTGAGATAGAATTAGAGTTTTTATTAAAAATGTATCAGTGTTATCTGATTTAAAAATCTCTTCAGGGGTGTGGCTTGCACTGAATATTTTGACACTCTGGCAAAAACTAAGGAAGCTTTGTGTCTGATCCTACATCTGGCCCCGAGGCTCGTGGCCTCCAGACTTGAACCTGCTATCCTTGCCAGCTTTGGGTTTGCCAGCCTCTGAAGCCAGTAGTCTCCAAAGTTAGCCATTTTTTATTTGGCTCAACAAAAATGACTCCCAACAAGGGAGATGGCCTGTTTTTCTCTGGAACCATTGGTGGATTCGGACCTATAGGAGAGACAGGGCCTTTGGGCTATGCCACAAGAGCTCCTTATGCATGTGTGTGTACATGTATGCATGTGTGTGTGTGTGTCAGTGTATTAAAAAAACAACAAAATGCATTGCCATCAAGTTGGAGTTGACCCATAGCTGACCGTGTAGCAAGTTTTCAAAGCTATAAATTGCACATGAGGAGGAGATTGCCCACATTTCTCTCATGGAGCAGCTGGTGCATTTGAACTGTCTACATTTAGATTGGAAGCACAATTCTTTACCCATCTGTCCACCAGAGAACCCAGCCTAAGAGCCCAAGATAGCATTTCATATCCTGTGCATGTCCAACTTCTCCAAATTCAAACCAACATTGAAGAAGATTCACATACTGACTAAGTAATACACATTTTTATTTTTAAGATAGTTTCTCCTTCTCAACATCCCTCTTTTCTTGGGTTTGTTTCTTTTTCCTCCATGCTGTTCATGTGGTGAGGAGTTCAGGTCATTTGTCCTACAGACATTTGGCCGTTGCTTCCTCCTTGTGACAGAAAGTATAACCTTAGCAGAGTTCTGCATTACGATGAAAGATTGTTCTACAGGAGCGATGTGGGATCCCTAAGGAAAGAAGCGGCATGGCCAACTCTAAGATCCATGGTTCAGACCCACCAGCCGCCCTGCAAGAGAAAGATGGCATGTCCTCTTGAGCAATTGAAAATCTCTGAAAACCGGCTCGAGGGTCAGCTGTGAGTTGGTTCTGACTTCACTGCACAAAACAACAACATTAAGCATCTGATCTAGGAAAGGGATCACAGTAAACTTGATTTGCCACAGTCTGAAGGGACGGGAAATAGGAGACAAAAATCTATGAAGAGCAAGAAAAGCATCCTAGATAAAGGAGACTTCTAAATTCACTCTGAGTTCCCATTCTTTACCCAGGAACTGGTCCTGCAGGCAGAACAGCACATTCAGGGAATTAAGAGATCAGGAATATTTTCCTCCCTACCTGGTTGCAATTCTGAATTTACCTTTAAGAAAGGATACACATCCACATACATATTGCACCTTAATATATATGCTTCAAAAAGGCACAAAACCACTCAAAACCCAATCTGTTTTAAGGGGCAGCATCTTTGTCATCTATAGTCCTTGGGATTCACTTCAGGTCTAAAGAAATAGAAAACTACTTGCAAAGGCAAATGAGACCCAGATTTACCCGCAGGTGGCATTTCAGGCCGTAATTTATTGGCACTTCATCAACACTGGCTTTTCTGGGCTTGCTGATTAGGCCGCGCTCTGTGAAAAGTGCTTCGCCATAATTTCTCATTAGCTGCGTGAGTTATGCCATGTGGAGCCATGTAAGGTGGCTAATGTTTTTTAAGTCTTTACAATCAGAAATTCAAGGGCCAGATGCTGGTGTCCCAGAAACCCCTGAGACATCTGAAACGTGTCGTGATAGAAGGTGACGTGGAGGGAGCACTTACTTGGATGTTCATAGAGGCTCTGAACATACGCTCGTACAAACTAATGAGGATGAGCTTAATCTCTGGGTGTCCCCTCCGCTGCAGGCAGAGGCGGGAGGCTTTCAATCCACACACACTCACAGGAAAGCCAGCGTTCAGAGTACAATGTCAGCCTGGCCTTCCAACTGTCCTGTCTGCTGAGGCAGCCCAGGAGAGGTGCCCTTGCCACACTCATCAGGAAGAACAATGCCAAGACCAGAGCCACCCAAACTTTTGGCTAAGACAGGATTGTCCTCTTGGACAGTTGTTTTGGAGGGTCTTCCTAAGACCCAGCAGTGAGTCTCACCTAGATTTATGTCATCGTCACTGTTATTACATCCTGTGGAATGGAAACCCTCAGAGATGTTGTAAGGAGAAGACCAATTTTTGTGACATTTTTGTTTTCACTATAGTTGTGGGTATTTGTACATAGGAGACTATAGTGTGAAGTGAGTTTTTTGAAAAATGTAAATCTAAAGACTTGCTGGAGAATGCTGCTCTGAAAATTCTTTCATTTATGCCTGGAATGGGCCAGACTCATAAAAAACTGTTATTTAGACCAAAACATGTTGGCACCTCCAAGCAGTGGCATTAAGCAAAATATACTTCGGCCAATATTTCAACCTTCAGAGAGGGGCCCTCCTGGACATCATACACTTTCTCATGATCTTGAGTCAGAACCGACTCATAGCTAACCCTCCTGCAGGTTTTCAAAGACTGTAAACTGCACTGGAGGAGATTCTCCCTCTCTCTCCCACATAGCTGCTGCTGATGGGGTAGCAGCAAAACTCCTTACCACCTAGGCCACCAGAGCTTGTGGAAGTAAGTGACTCTCAAGAACACTGTTGACATTTATAAAAACATCTTGCTCCTTTGAATAAGCCTTCAGAATAGAATTCTGTCTGGATTTTGCTTAGGGGAAACCCCAGTTTCTAATCAGAACACTGAAAAGTCAGTACCAGTTCAACTTCCTCTCTTCTGCTCAACCCACTAGACATAATTCTGTGTTCATGTTTGCACTCAATGGTAGGAGTTTTATACTAATGTCTCTTCTGACTGTTACATCTCTCTCCTGGATGTAACTAATTTTTTCTTTCTTTTCTACTCACTCTGTTTTCCGTATCCCTTTAAGAGGTGGACTAGTGAATGTTTCACAAGTGACTCTTCAAAAAGAAACTTATATGTGTGTTTATATTATAAATATTACTGATAAATTATATGTAGCTCACATTTTACAAATATACAATACATCAAATAAACAAAACTATTGTAAATTCTACACACATAATGGGAACTCTGGTCGCCTGGTGGCAAGAAGCTGTGCTGAAATCCTAAAGGTACACAGTTCAAACCCAGCACTATTCCACAGAAGGATAAGCAATATCCTCCTGTGTGATTAATTGCGTCTGAAAACCAACTGGTGGGTTAGCTATATGTCACTTCCAACTCCATGATACATGACATACACACACATACACATAATAAATATATTAAAAGGAAGCCCTACATAGACTAAGGTGTACCTGATCTGAGCCATAGTCTTTTAAATTATTTGCCATGTATCTAAAAGTTGGACAATGAACAAGGATGCTAGAAAATGCCTTTGAGTTACGGACTTGGAGAAGAATATTGACTATCCCATTGGCTGCCAAAAGAACAAGCAAATATGTCTTGGAGAAAGTGCAACAGGGTGTTCCTGACAGGCAAGGATAGTAAAACTTTGTCTCATATACTTTGGGCATGTTTGTTATTTGGATGGACCAGTCCTTAGAAAAAGACATC
Source organism: Elephantulus edwardii (assembly GCF_000299155.1). Taxonomy (NCBI): domain Eukaryota; kingdom Metazoa; phylum Chordata; class Mammalia; order Macroscelidea; family Macroscelididae; genus Elephantulus; species Elephantulus edwardii. The sequence continues at coordinate 4,635,541 of NW_006399772.1, forward strand.
ATACTTGGAAAGGTGGAGAGTCTGTAAAAGAGAGGAAGTCTCTCAACAAGATGAACTGACACAGTGACTGTAGCAATGGACTCAAGTATGTCAGAGATTATGAGGATGGCACAGAATAAGGCAAAGCTCAGATCCATTATTCATAGAGTCATTGTGAGTTGTGCTCACCTGAACAGCACCGATCAACAACTAACATAGGCACCGTTGAAGAAAGATAGACAATCTCCTCCCAGGCAATTTACTGCCTCTAAAAACCACTGAAGAGTCAGTTACAAGTGAGTTCCAATTCAATGGTACACAAAAACATAGATATAGTGTACTACAACTTCAGAACACCAAAGCAAATAATCCTCAAAGCAGCCAAGAAGAAAACCAATTTGTATATAGCTAATGACAATTGGGCTGGTAGCCAACTTCCCTACAGCCACAGAGGAAGCCACCAAAGAGTGGGGAAAACATCTTTGGGGATAAAATAACCATCACCATAGACAAGCATACTGTCTTTCAAGAAGCCAAGGGACACCTATTTTGTATAATAGTTCATGAGTTCTTTGTTTCTCAGTGCAGCGTAGTATTCCATTGTGTGTGAATATACCACAGCTTCTCTATCCGTTCATTTGTTGATGGGCACTTGGGTTGTTTCCAACTCTTTGCTATTGCAAACAACACAGCAATAAACAGGGGTGTGCGTATATCTCCTTGGGTGGTAGTTCTGGTGGAATTACTGGATCAAATTGTATTTCTATTTCCAACTTTTTGAGAAAGCACCATACTGTCTTCCATAGTGGTTGCATCATTTTACACCCCCACCAACAATGAATAAGGGTTCCAGGTTTTCCACAACCTCACCAGCATTTGTTGTTTGCTGCTCTGTTGAATTTTCCTATTATTACTGGGGTGAGATGATATCTCATAGTTGTTTTGATTTGCATCTATCTTAGAGCTAGAGATTTTGAACATTTCTTCATGTGTTTGTTGGCCATCTGAATGTCTTCTTTGGTGAAGTGTCTGTTCATATCATTTCATAATTGGGTTGTTTACTTTTATCTTGTTGTAGTGCTTGAGTAGTCTATAAATTCTAGATATGTGTAGTCTATAAATTCTATATATGTCATTACCAGATATTTTCCCCCCAGTCTATGGCTTTCCTTTTTACCTGTTGGAGAAGTGTTTTGATGTGCATTATGCTGAGTGAAATATCTCAGTCACAAAAGGACAAATACAGCATACTGTCACTCTTATAAAACAGGACTTACTTGGGGGTTGGGGATGAACTAAGAAAAGAGGGAATAAATAATGTACATTGCATTAAAACAAATGAGGAAAAGAACTATTTAAAAGGAATACATGATTAGGTATTATCTGCATGATAACAGTCTACAATAAGAACTGCATAGTAAAGTGGACAGGAGTAGGGGTAGGGAATTGAACAACAATGAAATATTTTTTTCTCTCAAAGAGAACAGCAAACTGGGGTGGGGGCAGGGGTGAAAATGTGCAACAATGAATGAATGAATGGAAATCAAAGTTCTCTATAAACTTTCATTATAATCTCAATTTAAAAAAAATCATTTACAGAGACACGCTTTCTCCAAAAAAGATGAACAGGGTAGTACTAATGTGTTTTTGTTTTCTTAATGTTATTATGTAATCTATACCAAAGGCTGTCACCCTTTGATCTTCTGCACGCTCCTTTCTTCTTCAAGTCCTCTTCATTTTCAGGTTGTGTCTTCTGCATAATGCAGGGTGTCGATGATTCTTCCTTAGACCTGATACCACATTCCTCTCTACATATTCCAGTTTTTCAAATGATTTGTTAAACATACAAAATAAACACATATGGTACAAAGACACAGCTCTGATTAAGACCTTTCTTGATTTTAAAGCATTCAGTGTTCCCTTGCTCTGTTCAGACAACAGCCTCTTGGTCTAAATATAGGTTTCTCATAAGCATAATTAAGTGTTCTGAGATTCTCATTCTTCTAAATATTAGCCTTAATTTCTGATGATCAACACAGTACAATGTCTTTAGTTATTAAAATAAGGCAGAGTTAATAATAATAAGGAAAAAGGATAAAGGAAATAACCAAGCCAGCAAGTTTACCACTACAGGGAAGATACACTTGAGAAGGAAAGACAGGTCTGTGAGGAAAGGACTGAAAACAGTGACTCTAAATGAGGTTTATATCTACATTTACAGGGAAGTATAAATAAACATTAATGGTATAAAAGAAGAAAGTTCAACCTTTGGGGTTAAAAGGGCATTAATGTACTTGATGACAGTTGGAAGGAAAGAGAGAGGCGAGACCAAATTGTTTCATACTCTTGCATAGATAGGATAGTAAGGCAGCAAGTGAGTGCTTTGATATTTTAAGGGAGAGAATAAAAAAAACAAAACAGAAAAGGAGGGTTTCCCTTCCCAACCAGAAGAAAGGTGGAAATGGAAAAAGAAAGAATTTAAACGAAGGTAGGAAGAGTTGGGGGGTAGGGGTGGGACTCTGTGAAAGTTAATTGGTGAGATTAAAGAAAGTTTCCAGAAACACAAGACACTTTAACCAAGATCACCGTGAGTCCAGCCAACTCGATGGTAGTACCACCACCACCAAGCAGGAGGTAAGCAGTGATTCCTCGGATCTGGAGAAGGGTTCCTTTCTGGAGTCACATCCATCCCAATCCTCAGCCCCTCTCAGCCAGTCTGACTCTAGCTTCAATGGGCCCTGCTAACACGTGTGGGCAGACAGGTGGGAGGGAGTGGGTAGGCAGAGAAGCTCTGTCCAAATCCTTTCCCATCCCAGCTGCCTCCCAGGACCCAAAACATCCACTCCTTGCCCCCTGTGCATCAGAGTACAACTGTGCTCCGCAGGACACGAACCGCAAATCTTTCTGTTAGTAGCCATGTGCATTGACCATTTGCACCACCAAGAGACTACCCAGTAGCTCTAATGTCTGCTTCCAGTCGAAAGGTCGGCAGGACAGTAATGACAAAGTGGGCAGGCTCGGACAGGGAGTCAAGGGGCCAGAGTTCTAAACCCTACTCCGCTCTCTGGGACTGTGTAAACTTGAGACTTTGGCTTTCTTCTCTGTCTTCCCTGCATCCCCTGTCCCTTACCTGTGTCAAGGGGAGGCTGAACTAGCTTATCAATAAGGTCCTTAAGAGCTCTAATAGCCCTCAATTATATGTTTTTCATTAAATATGCATCAGATACTTTCAGCGGGAAGCTTCATTTTCTTAAAATGCTAAACTGTTCTTGTGTGCATAGCCCTTCTAACCTACTGTGGATGTAACATTTGCTCACAAAACAAAGCAGTGATATTACCCCAAATAGTTTGGTTATCCAGGTTTTCCCTTTCTCAGCACCACTTTTCTCAGAGCTCAAGTGAGGAGCTAAAAAACCAGAAGCAACAAAAAGCCTCAGTCATTCTCCCTCTCTCTGATGCATGTCCTTTTGCTTTTCTCATGAACTCAAGTGCATCAAAGTTGTGGTGAAATCATTCATTGCGGATTAGTAGGTAAGCACAGGAAAATCTCTGCCTACCTTGCTTGCTGGGTAATCTATCCCCGCAAAACTTTAACTCCTCCACCCTGGAGACCTAAGGAAGCTTTATCTGCCTGGATTTAGAAGCCAAATCGTACTGACAGAGCACTATTAAGAGTTCCAAATGACCTTTAAGTAGCTAAATTAAATGGCTGTTGTCCCCCGTGATCCTGCTTGATTTACGTGCTGCTTTTGATGTGATTAATCACGAGGAATTGCTTCACTAAGTGTCCTCATTAAAGATTCAAGGTCCAGGCTGCAGTCTCTGGTATGTTTATTCCTGTCCACACCTTCGCTTCAGACAAGCTTAGTGTCCATCATTCTCATGTTAGGAGTGCTGCAATGCCCACTGCTCCCACGTCTCCTCCTTGCATATGCCCTCCCAGGCCCGCATCCATGCTCCTGTCTCACTAACACAACATTTAAGAAGTGAAGGGACCTCTTCTTTGACCTGGCCATCATTACCTAGCCTAGCCCTCTACTGTGTCAAGGGCTTGCCTCAGTGTGACCACTGGCATCCTGTGTAAGCTAAGCCCCAAACCACTCATACTTTGTGTACCCAGAATTATCAGGGTCACCCCAGACATTTTACACTATTGTGCAAATCAAGCATGTTATTTCATTCTTGTGATCACTTCACACACTCCTCCCTGGTCAGCTCTCAAGCCACCCCCACCCCCTCATCCCCCACCAAATCAAATCCATTTTCACTGAATCCATTGCAACTTCATGTGTTGAAAGGTAGAACTACACTGAAAAATGTTTTTAAGGCTGTGGTTTTTCTTTTTTCTCTAAGTGGATTTGAACCTCCATCCTCCCAAGCATGATGTCCCTTTCCAATGACTGGTTCTGCCTTGCAACATGCCTCCATGGAGCAGCCTGGTCTCCCCTCTCTAGGACGAAACTATTTGTTCTGTTAGCAGTCAATTGTATGTTCAATACTCTTCTCCAGTACCACAGCTCAAAGGCATCAATTCTCCTTCTGTCACCCCTAGTCATTGTCCAGCTCTCTGATGCATAACAAGTGATTGCAAAGACTATGACCTGGATCAGATGCACCTTAGTCTCCAGACTGACACTGTTGTTCTTCAGTACTTTGGAGAGGTCTCTGACAGCAGACTTCCCCAGTGCAATTCATCTTTTAATCTCCTGACTGCTGGTACCATAAGTCTTGATTGTGGAGCCAAGCAAACTAAAGATGTTAACAATCTCCATCCTTCTTTTGCAGTCTGAAATTGATCAAACATTCAACTAAGATGTATTTCTAATACTTGGTGACTGGAATGCAAAAGTTAGAAACAAAGAAAATGGACTGAGAGTTGGAAAATTCAGAGTTGGTATCAGAAATTGGGCTAGAAATGAAACTATAGAATTTTATACAATTTGTACCATTTATTCATTGTAAATACCTTTAAAAAAGGTAAATGGCAACTATATGCACTTGGAAAAAACCATTAAAATCTATGTATAGGCAATCAAAATGATAACTCAAAAATTAGGTAGAAATCTTAGAGGGCAATTAGTGTAAGTTAAAGGAGAAATAACTTCTCTGCAAAGGAAGTAAACACGATTGTACAATTAGAAGAATGTAATTGGCATCACTGAATTATCGAATTGGTTGTATGTTGAGTTGGTGTATGTTGTGAGGGTCTAGCACTGTACTTGGCACACAATGAAAATTCGCTGACCCCACTCTTATCTGCATGAAGTTCTAGTTTAACTGCTTTCAGAGAGCAGCCAAAAAAAAAGTCTCTAATAGCTAGCATAGCTGTGTCCACTGGAAAAGGATCAGATTTTAAAGTTTTCACAAAGTCTGAGTCTGGCCTGGCCCCTTCTACAGATGGCTAATAGAGCACTTCAAATATAATTCCCGGGCGACTCTGCCCCTGAGGTCCACATGCCTTTAATCATACCACATACCAGCAGACTTGAGGATCAAAGGCACGAGAAAGGCTAGTGAGCTGAAATCACAGAATTACAGCCTCGAAGATAACTTGGGACTTTAAACTTTGCTACTAAAAGAAAGAAGAAGAAAGGGCGGGAGGGAAATCTGTTCAAACTTTCCAAATTCAAGCAATTGAAAGAAACAAAAAGGCATGGGGTTTCTCTTATTAACAGAAGCACTTAGAAAATGAGAACCTTTTGACCTGCAAAATCCAGGCTAAAGGATCCAGAGGCGGGGCAGGACAGCCTGAAGCACACCAGGAAGGCATGTCAGAGAAGAATAAGCCCAATGCCTTCTTTTTACCCAGAGGGGTCACCTTGAAGGCTCGGAGCAGGCCTTTCTGCACCACAGCTGCTTGTCCATCTGTGACTCATTGATGAGCAGCACCAGGGTTGCCATGAAGCGAAAGAGCTGGCCCCTTGTTCTCGAAGTCTCCCCTCGGGATCCCCCCACCCCTGACTGCTCAGACTCCCAAAGCCCTAAGACCAAAGCTTCAGAACTGTAGGAGGGAAGGTGAATGGATCCAGCATCAAGGCCTCGAGCTCCCCACGGACGGGAAGCAGAAGAGTGGTTGCCGCACACAAGGTTCCACCATGGGAAAGACCCGAGAGCTTCCCTGACCAATCAGGACTTGAAATCAAACTTCCTACTCCCCAGTCAAGGGCTCCACTGTAAGGCTCTGAACCGTTCTACCATTTTACCACGAGAGATTTTTTTTTACCTTAACGCAGTTCCACTGGAGTCCCCAGACACGTTAGTTTCCTCTCATTATCATCTCCCCTTACATTTACAAAGTCTTACTTAGCATTTTGAAGATCCAGTTTCAGTCTCATCTATCCATGAACACATCCCTAATCGTCCAGACAGAAAGAGCAGGGGCTCTGCTTTTGACTTCAGAGAGTCTCCGATTGCACATCTCATACAATCTCCTAACATAGGATGACTCTGACAGAAGGTCCTTTGAACTTAATGGCTGAAGGAGACCGTGAACTCCTAAAGAATCTCTGCTATGTCAATAGCACCAAACGACGACGTAAAAACAACCAATCTGTCTTGGAGGAAGGACAACCAGGATGCTCCTTAGATGCAAAGGATGGTGACGCTCCATCTCACGTACTTCGGGCTGCTCTCAGGAGAGGCCAGTGTTTGGAAAAATACACCATGCTGAGAGAGGTGGTGTGTCAGGGAAAGAGAAGACTCGCGAGAAGAAGGATTGACACGATGACTGTAAGAGCGGCCATGAACTATCAGAGATGGTGAGGTTGGCACAGAGTAGGGCACAGTCCAGATCCATGTTTTATAGAGTCAGTGTGAATTTTAATCAATTCTATGGTGCCTCACCAACAAAAACAAAACCACTCCAGGCACAGAGAAACCAAACAGACCTTCCTATTCCATCTCTTCAAGTTGAGAGGCTATGTTGTTGTTGTTATGTGCCGTCGAGTCGTTTCCGACTCATAGCGACCCTATGCACAACAGCCCTAAACCCTGCTCTCTCCTGCGCCAACAGCACCGCCTCTGACACACCCATCCCGATTACCCCAGTCACCGAATCAATCCATCTCATAGAGGGTCTTCCCCTCCTGCGCTGTCCCTCC
>NW_006399772.1:4643939-4669032 GCF_000299155.1 Elephantulus edwardii
TTTCTTTAAATTCCTCTGTATCTGCCAATTCCTTTCTATATAATGACTCAGTATATTCCTTCCATCTTCTTTTAATACTTCCTGGATCATTTAAACCCCTTAAAAAGAGAAACTCTCTACTTAGTGATTTAAACCAGGGGCAGCTCAGAAAGTATGTGTCTGGTGGATTAGCGAGAAGATGAGCCCAGTGTACAGCTTCTGAAATAAGCATGTTATCCACACTAAGACTAGCTTTACTTCTGGGTTTTCCTCTTCCAAGTTAACGATGAAATAAGTCCCACCCTAGCAAATTACAAATCTCTATCGAATACAGAGGAGCATGTGTATGGCTGTTGGGTTTTAAAAGGTGAATCCTCTGTGTTTTGGCTCAAGGTCGGCTGTGGATGGTTTGGTTGTATTTGTTTTGTTCACAACTGTGTGTGAGTGGCTTGGAGAGTTTTGAGCTATGGGTGGGGGCCTCTTGTTGGTGCCAATCAAGGCTTGGTGAGCTCATCTAGGTTTTTTTTTAAGTCCATTTGGGGCGAAGGGCCTGTGGCCCAAGGGCCTGATATTAATTAATGAACATTATTCTAAGTGGTACAGCACTGCTTTGTTAATTTTCTGTACTGAGGAAACTTGGGATTGCTGTGATACTCAATGCTGTGTTGGTGGTGACTCACATGCCATAATGGTTACCCATGGTGGACAGTGTTTGGTGGAGCTCCAAGATTAAGACAGGCTTGGAAGCAGGAGTGGCATCCACTTCCTAAACAACATGCCAGAGTTAAGGTCTTTTGTTCAAAGGGTCATTATGAGTCGTGATCCAATTGATGGCACTTAACAACAACATAGAATACATTTGTATTTTATAAATTTACACTGTTTATGTGTAAAGAAAAGTTTATTCCAGTGTTTTATTTGTGCCTGGCTCAATTCATTGTCATTGGCCCAGTCAAACCAACTCCTAGCAGACCCCACACTCAGTTTCTGGGGCGATCAATTGCTTATGAAGAGATTGCTCATCTTTCTCCTGCAGCTGCTGGTGGACTCAAACTATCAGAGAGGTGTGGCTGCTGGGTTGGCAGCACAACTCACTATGGAGTGCGTCACCAGAGCTCCCCTTAGTTGTACCTACAAGAGTTACTTCTGATAACTAGTAGTAACAACTAAGTAGCCTCAGTGGTAAGAGCTGTGGTGCAATCTTAAACATACACAGTTTGAATCCACCAACTACGCCATGAAAAAGCTAGGCAATCTCCCCCCATGTGATTAACTGCCTCCGCAAACCTTCTGGAGGATCAGCTATGAGTTTTTCTCAGCTCAATGGCACACAACAGTTACTATTAGGGAGTTCTGGTGGCCTAGAGGTAAGGAGCTATGCCGCCAACCTGAAAGCTCAGGGTTCAAATTCACCAGCTGCTCAGAAGAAAGATGGGCAATCTCTTCCCAGGCGACCGTCACTGAAAACCTACTAGAGGGTCAGCTTGACACAAAACAATAACGTTATTAGAGAGCTCTGGTGGCGTAGTGAGTAAGAGTTGTGCTGCCATCCCAAAAGTAGGCCGTTCAAGCCCACCAGCTGTGCCTTGGAAGTAAAGGTGGGTAATCTCCTGCCATGAGATTTATTGCCTTTGAAAATCTGCTGGTCAGCTATGAGTTGGTCTGACTTGACAGCACATAACAACAACAATAACAGTTACTATTTCTTCTGGAAACGGACCTTCAGATATGGTAGTCTCTCTTTTTATCAGGAGTCCCAGTGGTGCACTCGTTAAGCAATTGCTGCTAACTCAAAGTCTGCTATGTAAGCCCACCAGCTGCTCTGCAGGAGAAATGGTCTGGCCAGCCATCCGCTCCCTGAAAGATTCCAAACCCAAACCCAAGCCCACTGTGGTCAAGTTAACTCCACCTCAGGGCAAAGCTCCAGCGGGTTTCGAAGGCTGTAAATCGTCACAGGAGGCAGCCAAGCATCTTCCTCGTGTAGAATGTCTGGCTGCTGGATTCAAGTGCCAACTTTACCGTCAGCCGCCCAATACACATAGTGCTACACCACAAGGCTCCTTCCCTTCAAGACGGTAACGAGGGAGGGGCTTTTCTCTACTCCCTGCTATAGTGGATTATGGTTAGGACCAACCTGAAGGTACATACAGCAACAATAACAAAGTTCTACTAAAGGTTTCTGGGACATGTGTGCCCACAAACCGTTATTTTCATTTTCTTTCTACTAGTTTATTTATTGGAGAGCTGGACAGTGACTAGGGATGATAGCAAGAGAATTGATGCCTTTGAGCTGTGGTGCTGAAGAAGAGTGCTGAACTGCTAGGAGAACAAACAGGTTTATCTTGGAGAGGGTTAAACCAGGCTGCTTCTTGGAGGCAAGGATTCTGAAGCTTCGTCTGACATACTTTGGGCATGTTGCAAGGTGGGACCAGTCCTTAGAGAGGGACATCATGCTTGGGAGGGTGGAAGAACAGCTCAGGAAAGAAAGACCCTTGATGAGATGGATCGATTCAGTGACTGGGGTATTTTAATTGGGTTCGGTGTGTCAGAGACAGTGAAGTTGGCATAGGATAGAGCAGAGTTTAGGGCTCTTGTATGTAGAGTTGTTATGAGTCGCAAGTGACTTGGCACATAACAAGTAGCTTATTTACAAAATTCTAGTACAATTCAAACAATTTCTTTGAATTTCCCTCACACACACACCCCACCCACCAAATTGTACAACCAGGTGATTTTCTTAAACCTCTAAAGTGGCAGAATCATTCAGGCCATTGCTGTGAAGCAGTGTTCAATTTATTAAGATGAGCTGGACCTAGCGGGGAGCAGGGGCAGGGTGAGGGATGACTGGCTGAAATTAGCCGGATGCAGCCTTCACTTCGCAGAAAAGATTTTTGAGCCAACAGTCTCTAATTACAGAGGAAATGATCGTATTGAAAGATTCACCAATGGTGTCCCTGGATGCCAAGGCCATTGTTCCCGAGTGCCCAAATAAGCATGATTCAAAAGGAGAGAAATTCACCTTACCCAGCTCTGTGGTGGAGGGCAGGCCTTTGGCTAAGAGAGGAGAGGGTGGGGGCACTGGCACAAAACCCCCCCTGACTTAAGGGCTGAGCTCCTGAGGGGGCAGCCCAAGGACCTCAGGGCCCCTCCTGTCTCTGCCTTCCCTCAGTGATTCCTATCAAGTTTGGAATAATTACTGTGCTGTGGGAGTTTCCTGAGTCTCCATGGGAGCAGAGAGAACCCACATGCAGCTTAGCTAAAATGTGATTTTTGAAAATACCATTTAATTGCATGCCCAGCATGTCAGGAGATTTGGGCAGAGAGGATTTGGTCAGACACACAGGTGGTTAGCTCCACAAAGCAGGGCTCGAAGAAGGGCCAGGACACCCAGCAGTGTCACTGCAGGTGTCCTGCCTCACTGCTCTGCCTTGCCAGCCACCTCTCTGCATCTGTTCTTATCTCTGATTTGACAGAACACCCAGCATCCCTCAGGGCCTGCCCTGGATGGGGATCAGGAAGCTAGAGCTTTTCACGGCAAACAGAAACCGTGGCCACTGAGGGAACGTTAATGAGTAGCTGTGGAGAGGCTGAGAAACCAGGCAGAGAGAGTGGGCAGGAATAAACGGAACCTAGATGGCGAGGACACGGGCAACCAGGTCCCTGAAGCATCTGGTCAGAAGCCTGCCATGGGTGCTGGACGATGCGTCGCTCTGTGCCCACCTCTGCTGCTGGGTCCACCACAGAGTGCAGCTTCTCCCTGTGTGTCTTTGTGTTAACGGTTCGTGTTGGCCAAACCCTGGCATGTGTCCCCATCAGCAGGTGACTGTATCCAATCTCTTCTATTTCTATTGTCCCCAAATAGAAAGAGGATGTGGCTACTAGACAGCCGGGACAACAATCTCAGGGGCCGCGTGGCTGCTCAGAGGAACCTATAGTCCAAGGTCTACGTCAGTCTAAGCCCAGAATGGTCGCTGTTCTGGGCCATCAAGTTGGAACTGACCCATAGCTGACCCTCCAGCAGGTTTTCAGAGGCAGTTTAATTGCACAGGAGGAGATTGCCCATCCTTCTCCCAAGGAGCAGCTGGTGGATTCGAACTGTGTGCTTTCGAGTTTGCAGCAGCTTCTTACCACTAGGCCACCAGAGCTCCCTCCCCAGAATGGTTCTTCAGCCCAAATCTCCTTCCGTGGAAGTTGGCCAGCTCAGGCCTTTTGTGTTGCTCAGTGATGACCTCACCAGATCATAGCATCATAAATGAAGGGGAACGTGGAGCCCACCGAGTCCAACAACATCGGTGAGGAAACAGGCCCACAGAGAAAAGCCCCGCCCTCCAGTTCTACGAGTTATGAAAAACAGAGCCAAATTCCACACATCTCCATGGGATTATGAAGCCCTGGCTTTAAACGTGCAGGGCCACTGCCTATGACTCAGTCTGAACTCAAATGCATTAAGATGTAATAGTTTTGTTCTCCTGAAAATAGAAAGCCAATTCTCTCCTGACATTTCCCATCTGCCCTTAGCCTTGTGGAGTTTTTCTTGGCCTTCTGTTAGGACAGTCTCTTGCTGGAAAAACTCTGCCTGTTACACTCCTAAAGAATATGCCATCATTGGCTGGGGTGAACTGATGAACATTAGCCTAAATCCAGAGCCCTTCTGTGGTTGCTTCAGAAAAACAAACATGGTATTATCCCAAGAATTCGTTCAGAACAAGCTCTTAAGAGGTCAGGGTAAGACTGAATGACATTTCCATGTACAAATCCTTCGAAGACGTTAAGACCCGCTCACTCCTCCTGGTGATGTCTGCCTTGATCTTTCTAATGACTGAGCCTTGTTTTATTTAATCAACTCAAGAAACATAAACCAGCTTCATTTCATTAGTGCTTGAAATGCCATTAAGATAAAGGCATTCAGCAGTGAATGGTTGGATTTGTGTCCTATAAAGTGGAGCAGCCATTTGAATTGTGATTAATATGCTCAAACTAGCCAAGTAAATGTCTTTAAATATTAATGGGTGGGGAGAGGCACACAGGATGTTAAAATGAGTTCAAGCAACATATAAGGCTTTACCATCTTTCTTCGATTCTAACTCATTTTTTTTCTCATTTTAACATCTCTCCACGAGCAATAGTTTAAAGTCTAATTGGCAACGCTTTTTATTTCTCAGAGATACATATAATAATGATGCATTTTACTTACAATAGAGAGTGTCTTCGATTCAATAGAGCTGTACCTCAAGCTACTTGCTTGTTACCGGTTATTTGTGATTTGAGGGAAATAAGTAGATTGTAGCAATTTCTTTTTTCTAATTGTTGCATCTGGAAAGCAAGGAGGATATCCCTAGTGTCTAAACCATAATGAAAATGCCAAAGATTATGCTTTCCTTGGCTTGAACCTGCTGTGACCACCCACTACACGTTTAGTTTCTGATAGGACCAGATGCTTGAAGACTCCCATTATCTAGAACAAGTTTTACGCTATAGAGGAACAGATGGGTTTAATTAGCATCTCTCTTTCAAAAGTGGTCTCAGAAACCAGAGAAAAGTAAAATATGAAAGTTAACACAATCCTAAAACCCGTGGCAGTCAAGTCAGACCAATTCACAGCTGACTCCCTGGCAGGTTTTCAGATGCTGCAAATCAAATGGAGGAGCTTGCCCACCTTTCTCCCATAGTATCATTGGTGGATCCGAACCTTCAAAGAGGCTTAGCACGTCTTTGGCTTAGCACTGCAGCTCCCATAGACTAGTTATAAAGGAAGATACAAAAAAAATTAAGTGTCTAACTTCCATTTTTATTGTAACATACATGGAATTCATAGTGTTACCATGAGTGGAGCTCCCAGAAGTTGGTGGGGCACTTGATATATCTTCTTTATTATTGAATCTGAAACTTCAAGAACTGGAGACCTGAAGATAACTCCAGAGTCCCCTCTGCCATGGCCTAGTGGGTAAGGAGGTGTACTGCCAACCCAAGGCATGTGGTTTGAATCCAACAGCTGCTCAGCAGAAAAAAGATGGGCCATATTGATGGCCTCCTTCCTTGTGATGTATCGCCTCTGACATCCCGCTGAAAGCTCATCTATGAGTCATTTCTGACTCAACGACAAAGACAGATACAAATAAAACTCAAAACTCCTTGCCATCATCACTCATGGTTGACTACCGGGGAGTTTCTAGAATCTGCAGATCACATGGGAAGAGCTTGCCTGTCTTTCTCCGGGGAACGGCTGGTGGGTTAGAACCTGCAGAGAGATGCCACCCTCAGGTTAACAGCACAGCTGCTTCTGGACTCCACCTCAGGGGAGCTGCCAGAGTCAACTACGACACCACTTCTTGTTGTTGGATACCACAGAGTCAGAACCAACCCATAGCTGACCAGCGGGTTTTCAGGGGCGGTCAATCACATGCTTGATTTGAACTACGTACTTTGCATTGACAGCACCATTCTTTGACACGAAGCTACTAGAGCTCCCTGTGACACCAGAGTGTGTGTGTGTACACACACACACACACACACACACACACACACACGTCAACTGCAACTCACAGTGAGCCTATGAACAAGAGACTGTAACCTTGTCCCATTCTGTGCCGTTCTCAATACCTTTGATACGCTCAACTCACTGTGGTAGTCACCACATGAGTCCACTTATCTAAGGGTCTTCTCTTTTGCTGACCCTCCACCTTCTCAAGTGTGATGTCCTTTCCCGAGGATTGTGCTCCTGTCAACATGCGCCAAGTCTCTAAGATGGATTTTCACCATCCTTGCCTCCTGGTTGCACTTCTTTCAAGGCAGATTTGGTTTTTCTTCAGGGAGTTCATATGTTCAATGCTCTGCAAACCACAATTCAAAGGCATCAACTCTTCTCTAGTCTTCCTTACTCATTGTCCAACTGTCAAATCATATCTGAAGCATATGTAAATACACCATGGCTTGGATTAGTGAGGCTTTTGTTTTGTCTTTAAACTGACATCTTTGCTGTTTAACACTTTAAAAAGATATAGTCTTCTCTCTCTTTGTAGACAGAGATACATATACCGATAGATGCATAAAGCGAAAGAGAGCTGTGGTGCCTGTTGTTGTTGTTGTTTTAGGTGCCCTCCAGTTGACAATGACTTATAGGGTATGGATGATGAATCTGAACCCTGTCCTATCCTGTCTCATCCGCATGGTCTCTGCCACTCTGAGCCCATTGGTACAGTCACTAGGTCTGACTCATTGAGGGTCTTTCCCTCCATTACTGATCCCCTCTCCACTTTTCCAAGTGTGATATTCTTATCCAAGGACTGACCCCTCCTGACACCTTGCCCAGAGTAAAGGAGACGAAGCTTCACCATCCCTGCCTCCAAGGAACACTCTGGCTGCACTTTTTCTAGGACAGCTATTTGTTCTTTCAGAAGTTCATGGGATAGTCAATACTTCTCTCCAATACCACAACTCAACTGCATCGATTCTTCTCTCACCCTTATTCTTCGTCCAGCTCTCAGAACATAACAGTTGATTGGAAAAAAACCACAGCTTAGATGAAGCACTTTAATATTCAAACCACAGCTTAGATCAAGCACCTTAATCTTCAAACTGACATCATTGTTCTTCAGGACTTTGGAGAGACCCCTGACAGCAGGCTTTCCAATGCTGTATGTCTTGTGATATCCTGACTTCCGGTACCAAAGGTGCTGACTGTGCACCCAAGCAAGATGAAGTTGTTGGCAGTTTAGGAGAACAAGTAATTCTAATTCAATCCTCCCTTTATGCAAATGAAAGTTAAACGGCTGCTGAAGTTCACCTAGGAAATCAGTCTGAAACCAAAGTCTTATGCCCAGCTTCTTGATGCAGCCCTTGCCTTCAGGGCAAAGCTCATTGCCTCTGCAGTATGTGGAGAAAATCTAGCATTTCGATTTTCAGGGAGCTCTGGTGGCTTAGTCCATAGGAAGGGGTGCTGTGAAACTAAAGGCTGTGCTTCTCTGCGGGTCACCAGCAGCTCACGGGGAGAAAAATGGTCAATCTCTCCCCATTTATTTACAGCCTCTTAAGGTCTGCTGGAGGGTTAGCTACAAGTTGCTTCCAAACTGACAGCCATAAAATATGGTTTTCAGGGTCACTCAATAAGTTACAAGGGCACATGCAGAACCATAATATTAAGTAGGACTCTAATACATCTGAGAGAGTTTTACTTCTCAAGAAACCCAGATGTCTGGGGTCTATGCACTTGGGGTCACCCCCCCCCCAGGTCATTTACTCTTATACATGCTTTTGAACCATAAGCCTCTAAGGAAATATTTTTCCTGAAGTCACTTTTAAGCCAAAGAATAACCTAGGAAGCAGTTTATAAAAGTCTGTTTTGCTCTAGATATTGAAAAACTTGGGAAAAATGACAATGACTGAAGCCCATTTGGCACTGTGGTTAAAACATTCTGTCCCTAAGCAAAAGGTTGTAGGTTCAACGCACTAACCACTCCGTGAGAGAAAGCTGAGGCCGGTTGCTTCGGTAAAGGCTCCAGCTGTGGAGATTCTGCGGGCAATTCTCTTCTGTGCTTACAGGATCACTATCAGGTGGAATCAACTTAATGGAAATGAATTTGCTTTTGATTTTTCAGGAGACTTTCCTGCCTGTGGCTCACCTATAAAATCAACTTTCACAATCTCCTTTTCTGAGCATCTTCTGAATCCCTACAAGTCTGCACTGCACCATTCAAATCTTATCTACACACAATAAATGTTATGTTACATTAATCTTTGATGTTTCTCTATGTTTTTGACACATCAACCAAACCAGTTTATCTTTCCAAACAAGTGATCTAAATTAATCCAAAATTGCCCTTTCTTTTCTTGCTAGGATTGGCATATCTACAATTTCTATTATCACTCTATGTGCTTGATTTTATCTCCCCCCTCCCCAACTGGCCAAAATCTCACAATGTAATTCAACTTACTTTATTGTTGCTTTATACATTGGGGTTGAAGAACAGCTAATCAGATCTTTGCTGTAAGCTTTCTCAGGCTTAGAGGCAAATTCAGCTCATCTCCAAAAAGCCTACCACTATCCAATTTCGACTCACAGTGACTTTGCAGGACCGAGTAGCTCTGTCCCCATAGAGTTTCCACGGTTGTTATCTTTACAGAAGGAGGTGCTCAAAATCACAGTTTACTGGATTCAGAAAAAGTCAACTCCTACTTCATTACCGGAATGTGGCAGAGCAAATCCATGCTCATTACCCAGACTCTCACTAATTTAGTACTAACAGGAACCCCACAGGGCTCCATCATTAGCTGCTCTTATTTTATAGATAAGGATTACAGAAGTTAGTAACTTGCCCACGGCCATACACATACCACTAGAGAATGCCAGTGCTGCCTAACTCTAGAGTCCATGATTTCTATCAGAGCACAGAAAAAGACTTGGGCTAGTTGATATTAAAAACAAACAATAACAACCCACAAACCACTTTACAAAATCATCAATTACATTATGAAAATGTCTACAAAAAAACAGTTCCATTTAATTATACGAGCCTTGGAATACAAAATGTGTGCTATGTTATTTCTAAAAATTACACAAAATTTGCAGCACAGCAGAAACTGACTTCTGATAACAGTATGAGGAGGTCTGCAGATGTATAAAAGGAGAGGAAAATTATTAAACAGACCAACTAAAAAGCCTCTAGAAATTGTCCGAAGAACACACAGCAAAATGAAGAAACAGCTATCCAAGAAAATAAATCAGCAACAGAGAAGGCAAAATTCAATGTTGTTATGTGCTGTCGAGTTGCCTGCAACTCATAGCAACCCTATGTACAACAGCCCTAAACACTGCTCTATTCTGTGCCACTCTGTCTCTGACACATCCACCCCAATTACCCCAGTCACTGAATCAATCCACCTCAGAGGGTTTTCCTCTCCTGCGCTGTTCCTCTACCTTCCCAAAATGACATCTTTCTCAAAGTACTGGTCCCTCCTTGCAACATGTCCAAAGTATGTCAAAAGGAGCTTCAGAATCCTTGCCTCCAAGGGGCAGCCTGGTTTAGTCCCCTCTAGGACAAACCCATTCGTTTTCCTAGCAGTCCGTGGTATATTCAATACTCTTCTCCAACACCAAAGCTCAAAGGCATCAATTCTCCTTCTATCCTCCCTAGTCATTGTCCAGCTCTCTGATGCATTGCAAGTGATTGCAAAGACTATGGCCTGTATCAGATACACCTTAGTCTCTAGAGTGATACCACTGCTCCTCAGTACTTTGGAGAGATCCCTAACAGCAGACTTTCCCATTGCAATACGTCTTTTAATTTCCTGGCTGCTGGTGCCAAGAGTGTTGACTGTGGAGCCAAGCAAACTGAAGCTGTTAACAATCAATCTCTTCACCATCCATCCTGATGCTGCCAATTGGTCCAGTGGTGAGAATTTTTGTTTTCTTGATATTGAGCCTCAATTCATATTGAAGGCTGCAGTCCTTGACCTTCTACACCATGCGCTTCAGGTCACACACAAAAACCCCTTAGTCAACTTAGAAAGGAAATTCCTCAATGCAATAAAGGGTAGTTATGAAAAAGCTCACAGCTAACATCATACTCAATGGTGAAAAACTGAAAGCTACCCCAAACTGCTGACATTCACCACTGCTATTCAACATTACAGGGAGCTCGCGCACTAGGCCCTGGGGAGTTGTGCTGATAACCCAAAGGCAGAACCTCTTTGGCAGTTTGAACTCACCAGCACCTCTGCTGGTGGAAATGAATTTGAGTTTTGTACTTCTTTGGTCACATGAATGGTAAATGGTACAGGTGTGCTAATCAGATAGATTAAACTTAATTGCAAAAGTATGTGCTGACCCAAGAAATCACACATAAGTCACAAAATGCTTGTTGTTGCAGTTATGTGCCATCCAGTCACCTGTGACTCACAGTGACCCTATGCACAACTCTAAAACCTGCCCTGTCCTGAGCCAGTCCCAATAACTCTGACACACCTACCTCTGTTACCCCAGTTGCTGTAGTCAAATCCATCTCATCAGGGGTCCTCCTCTTCTGTGCTGTCCCTCCACCCTTCCAAGCATGATGTCCTTATCCAAGGACTGGTCTCTCCTGGCCATGTGCCCAAAGTATGTGAGATGGATCAAAATCCTTGCCTCCAGGGAGCAGCTCTCCAGTGACCTGTTGTTATGGAATCAAGCAAGCTGAAGTTAATAATTTCAGTCTCTTCTTTCTCAGTGCTGAAGCTGCCAGTTGGTCCAGTGGTGAGAATCTTTGTTTTCTTGATATTGAGCTTCAATCCATATTAAAGACTGTAGTCCTTGACCTTCTGCAGCAAATGCCTCGTGTCCTCCTCAGTTTCAACAAGCAAAGTTGTGTCATCTGCATAACACAGATTGTTGATTAGTCTTCTTCCAGTTCTGATACTACATTTCTCCTCTTAAATTCCAGTCTCCCAAAAGATCTGTTCTGCATATGGATTGAAAAGGTATGGAGACAAGATGCGTCCCTGGATCCACACCTTTTCTGATCCTGAAGAATGCAGTGTTTCCCTGCTCTGTTCTGACTACTGCTTCTTCCTGGTTATAGTATAGGTTTCACATGAGCACAATTAAGTGTTCTTGAATTTCCATTCTCCTCAAGGTTAGCCACAATTTGTTGTGATCCACACAGTTAAATGACTTTGCATAGTCAATTAAACACAGACATTCCTCTGGTATCTCTGCTTTTGACCAAAATTGATATAAGTGGCTATAACAGCCTTAGTGTCACAGTCTGTTCTAAACACAGCTTGCACATCGGCAGTTCCCTGCTGATGTACTTTTCCAGAAGTTTTTGGATAATCTCCAGCAGCATCTTGCTTGTGTGTGATATTAATGATATTGTTCGAGAATTTCCACACTCTATCGGGTCACTTTTCTTGGAATGAGAATAAATATAGATCTCTACCAGAGATCTACTTTCGTTCATTGGGTCACTTATGACTTGCCTTCAACTATGACTTGCCTTCAACTTGACGGCACTTAACAATAACAACAATATAGAGAGAGATCAGTTGGCCTAAAGGACAGAAAGTAATGCTACCAAGCCAATGGTGCGTGACTTTAATCCACGGCCCTCAGGCCTGTTTTTCATTGTTTTTGGTCAAACATTCTTCTAGGTTGTATAGCCCTGGTGTGTCCACTTGCCATACAGAGGTAACTTATAGTTGCTGTGAAGCTGAACACTGTGACATGATGTCAAATAGTTACCGTGGTGGACAGTGTTTGGTGGTGCTCCCCAGTTGAAACAAGCTTGGAAGCAGAAGTGGCATCCACTTCTGTATTAGCTTGCCTCCGGAAACCCTATGAATCTGGAAAAAGGAGGAAAGGCACACAAGTGTTGAGGACTTTCTTTCACAGGGTCGCTATGAGTCACCTATAACTCAACCAGTCAGTTGGCCAGGTAGTTGTCCTCCAGATTTCTTGGAATAACAATACATATGATTATAGAGTTATTATTACTATATACCTAAATAATTGTATAAACGCATGTTGCATATGCATACATTTTTATCTATTAATTGCATATATTTACATATAATTATTAAAAAGAGAAAGGGCCACATGAGGTCAGCCATATTTAACCTTTATCAACTTCACAAAGGAGAACTGTTACCGTCTACAGCATCAATAACACCATACCAATTCCCATGATGTCAGACATGTCTCCCACACTCCCATATCTCTTTCTAATCCATACCAATCTTACTGCTTTGCTGGGTCCAAAATCCAATGCTCTGGCTCACAGAATACCCAGAACAATACTGGGGAAGTCAAAAGGTTATAATCCAGGTTAATAACAGAACATAGTCAAGACAGCTCCTGAAATGTGCACACAGAAACCTCAGCCTCGAGCGTCACAACTTTTTGACCAGTGTTCTCAATCCTTCCAATATTGGCTTCCCATCCCCAATTGTCCTACAAAGTTCTCAGTCCTGCCAATATTGGCTCTTCCCCGCTTCAAGGTCTCACGTCAGGTTTCCAGTTCCTCTGTAGGTGTTATTGTCCTAAATGCAGCTGTAGCAGGAAGAGTATGGTTTTGCTTTCTCTTCACTGGCACCAAAAGATCTGTTTCTCTCTCCTGCTAGCTTGTTCAATTCAATAGTGGTATTTGCCAATCCCTTTGTAGATTGTAAAGACTGGCCAATCCCCTTGTGGATAGGATAACATTCCCCATTCACAAATTCCTGTCTATCCACATGTTGTTGTTGTTGTTAAGTGCCGTCGAGTCGCAGGCGACTCATAGCGACCCTATGAAGGAGAGTCCTTGACGCTTGGGTGCCTTTCATCCTCTCTCCAAGTTCACAGGGTTTCCGGAGGCAAGCTATTATGGAAGTGGACGCCACCCCGCCTTCCATGCTTGTATAATCAGGGAGCTCCACCCCACTTTCAGTCCGCATTGGGTAGCCAACCATTAACGCATTTGACACATCAGTGTCACAGGGTTCAGCCTCACAGCAACCACAAGCGACCGCGGGACGGCAACTTGTACACCAGGGCTATATGACCTAGAGGACTGTCTGAACAAAAACAATGAGAGACTATCCTGAGGGCTGCGAACTAAAAGTCACCCACCTTTGTCTTGGTCACATCGTTTTCTATCCACATAGCAAAGTAAAAGAATAGAAAAAGTCACATTGAAAAATTAACTCCACAATTATCTTTATAGAACATGTAGTGTGCTGGTGTAGTCCATAGTGAGTTGCAATGCTAATAGCTATACCTCTCTGTAGGCTTGAATCCACCAACAGCTCCAAGGGAAAATATGAGCAATCTCTTCTCTATGATTCACAGCAAGAAGCGATACTTAAAATATGGGGTTGTCATAAATCATAAGAGTGCTCTGACAGTCCACGGAGTAAGGAGTTGTGCTGCCAACTCAAGGAAATGGAGTTTGAATCCCCCTACCTCTCCATTAAAGAAAATAAGCATTCTCATCCCATGTGGTTTAGACTCTAAAAACTCACTGGAGGAACAGCTGTCAGTTGGTTCCAACGTGATGGCATAATGGTAATAACAGTCGTAATTTTGACAGTATAACAGTAATAGAGGTAGATGGGGAGTAGAGCCCATATTTAAAAAGAGAGCCTATTAGCGAAGAAAAACAAAACAGTCAATTTATGTGAGGCTTGTTTAAGCTGAAATTAATCTTTAGGTTAACTTTGATTCTAAGGACTTATCATAAGGATAAATTGGAACATCTAGTATCACTGTTCAGGCATAAGGTGAGATTCTACCTTTTAGCTTTACTTAGTTCATATTTTCTTTGTAGTTTTGGTTTTCTTGTTACTGTCTGCAGATGCTCTGTTCCTAATTCACACAGCTAGGAAGAGAGAATCTGGCTGGATCTGCAAATTAACAGAAGAATAAAGTGCCTCTGTTGGGTAAAGCCCCAGAGTGTCAGTTGACTACATATGTTGTTATGTACCCTCAAGTTGGATCTGACCCCATCAAGTTAGCTAACCCTTCAGCAGGTTTTCAAAGGCAGTAAGTTGCACAGGAGTTCACTGCCCATCTTTCTTCTGCAGAGCAGCTGATGGGTTTGAACTGCATGTTTTTGGGTTGTCAGTGCAGCTCCTCTCCACTAGGCCAACAGAGCTATAGATCTATTTCTACCCAGAGGTCTGTAAAATGACAGCTAAGGGCTGGGCATCTACATTTACCCATTGAATGGTGGCTGAGAGGAAGGACATAGTCCAGCAAAACTTGGTGAACATTAAAAAAAAACAAAAACAAAAACAAAACCCTTCCTGCTTTATTCAAAAGGAGAGTGAGAGTATGACAAACTCTCAAAGTGCTCTTTTTCTATACAGCCTGAAATCGATGACTATGATAGAAAACATCTGTAGTTTGCCCTTGAAATCAACCACTGTTAGTCTCTATATTCAATAGAAATCCTTTCCCTAAAATAACCTACTCTAAATCTTAACCAGTCATATGACTCTATGAACATTTCCTTGTAGTCTGGACTGTGTCAGCTTTTATTAGAAGGTCTTTAGTTGGAGCCATCAGTTCTCACTTACAGTAGGTTGGTGTCTCCCTGCCTTTGAATGTATCATTTTCCTAAATTCTTTTCATTTTTTATCTTTTGAAAAATAAGACTAAGAAAACTTTAATAAATAAATAAATAGGCCCTGGAAGTTTTAGTATGGTTTGTATAAAGTCAAGTCTATAATAAGTAGGTCGTATAGCCCTGGTGTACAAGTTGCCGTATTGTGGTCACTTTTGGTTGCTGTGAGGCTGAGCACTGTGACAATGATGTGTCAAATGCGTTAATGTTTGGCTACCCAATAGGGACAGAGAGTGGGGTGGAGCTCCCTGATTAAAACAAGCTTTGAAGGAGTGACATCCACTTCCTTAATAGCTTGCCTCTGGAAACCCTATGAACCTGGAGAGAGGAAGAAAGGCACCCAAGCGTGGAGAACTCTCCTTCATAGGGTCGCTATGAGTTGCTGCGACTCGACGGCACTTACCAACAACAATATAATAAGTAAGAATATATTTAACAGACATTCTAAAATTGAGGACTGAAGAAAAAAAATGCTATTAGTGAGAGTTATCTTCATATGTAAGACAGATCTAATAATGAAGAGCATGAGTAAATATACAGTTGAAGTTTAGCAAAATTGTTCATAATATGTCAGCTTATAAAAGAATCTCTTTCCCATACTTCCTCAAACCTGCTCAGAGAGATACTGTTTTCTTGCAAAAATTTATTCATGCATGACTTATGATTTTTATGCACTCCTCTTTGCCAATGCTTATGGCTACTTACAAGTTTTCATGATCCTAGTCATAGAGTTTTCAGTGTGACCTATGTCAGAGATGATGCAGATGGAAAGAGAGAAAACAGGGTTCAGACCTGTTGTTCATAGGGTCACTGAGTCATACTCGAGAGCACCTAACAGAAACTAGAGTCAATAGTGACCAAAGTAGGATACGGTGTCTTTGGACTGCTCTATCAGTTGGCCTTGATGTCCCCTGGGACTGTGCTGAATTCCCCAGGCCTAGGGAGTTAGTTCCTCAAGGTATTTCATCATGGCTAAGTTTACATCACTGCCCTATCTATAGACTAGTAAACTACAGTCATGGTATTTCTGATTTTAAACCATGCAGTGTTCCCTGTTCTATTCACACAGCTGCTTCTTGGTCTATGTATCGGTTTCCCATAAGCATGATTAGGTGTCCTGGATTCCCATTCTTATTGTTATCCATTATTGTTTATGATCTACAAATGCCTTTGCATGGTCCATAGAGCAGGAGACTTATTATAATCATGAGACCTAGGGCACAGGATCTAGGTGGGTGGCACACACAGAGCAGTGGACCCTCGGCGGCGGCCCAGAATCCTAAGCCTATAGGAACTCCAACCTCCTAGCAAGAGTCGCCGAAGTGTGTCAGCAGTGGTGCCTAGCTTCTGGTAGCCTCCAAGTATGTCCTGGTAGTCTTAGGATTGTTCTCCACATGGCATCTTACCCACACAATAGTTATTCCATCCTCTCTTTCTATAAGATAACGTTCAGAAAGGTTCAGGACCCATCCTCCAATAGCATCACCTCATTAACTTTACTGCCAACAAATGGGAAGAAAAACTCCTGTTTCTTCACACAAGGTCACACGCAAAGATATAAAATCAAACTCATTGCCATTGAATCCATTTGGACTCACAGCTACCCATGAATGGATTTTCAAGGTTGTAAATCTTTATGGGCAGAGATGGCTCATCTTTCTTTCACCTACCTGATGGTGGAGTTGAACTACTGACCTTTTGGTTATCAGTCAATACATTATGCACTACACCACCAGGGATCCTTCTCACAGATACAAGGATTAGAAATTTAATCTGCATTTTCTGAGAACACAATACAAGCCACAAGTCAATACCCTAAAATAGTTGAATATGGAAATGATAAATTATGTTATATTTCTGTAGCCAGGGCTTACCCATTTATATATAACCTCACTACAAATATTGGCAAATAACTTATCAGCATCTGTTCTGCCTAAAACTGGGTATTTCAATGTCAAAAAGGTATCAAACGCTCACGTAAGGAACCAGAATAAACCTTCAAAAGAAATGAGAGATGGGTAAAGAGTTGCAATCCCAATTCTAAGGCAGGGAGTTCTAATCCATCAGATGCTTCGTGAGAAAATTACAGGCAATCTACTTCCATGTGATCTGAGGCCTCCAAAAACCTCCTGAAGGGTCAGCTAGGAGTCAGTTCTGACTTGAGGGCAAGAAGTTTGAGATTTGGTCTTGTCATTAGCTAATTGTGTTAGCTAATTATTTAGTTACTTATGTAACTAAAGTTACTTAAGCTAATTAAGCTACTTAAAGTTACTTAAATAACTAACTTGAGTTAATCTACTTAAAACTGTTTAGTGGCCTACTTTTGTAAATTCTTAAAAACTGGATAAAATGAGGGCATTAAATTAGCCAATTTCTTAGGTCTCACTTGACTTTATTCATTGAGATTCTTGGACTTATCAGACACTGTCTTAAGTGCTGGGAATAAACACTAAGATCTCATGGAATTTGTTGTTGTTGTTGTTGTAGTTAGGTGCTGTCGTCAAGCATGACTCATAGTGATCCTATGAACAAAAGATATGAACCCTGTTCTACTTTCATCATCCTCACACTTCCTGACACCCAAGAGCCTGTTGTAGCAGTCAGAGTGTCAATCCACCTAAGGGTCTTTCTCTCCATCACCAACCCTCCACCCTTCCCAGCATCATGTCCTTCTCTAAGGAATAGCACCTCCTAGCAACATGCTCAAAGAATGTGAAGTGAAGCCTCATCGAGAGTGTGAGTTAAAGCCTCATCATTCTTGCCTCCAAAGAATGACTGCACCCTCTACAAGACATATCTGTTCATTCTCTCTGCTGTCCGTGAGATGTCCTTGATCTTACAACAGCAATTCTCAAATAATAAAAAAAAAACAAACCCAAACAGCAAATAAGATAAATTCTCCAAATTGCTAGGGGAGTAGTTTTATAAAAGTACTCCTTTCAACACTCACCAGTTTCTTCTCCCCTAATAGTTAGCACTACAAGTATTTGTATTGGTATTTGTGTTGTACTTCACACAGGCTAGGCAGAAAAGTTTGCAAATGAATGTTCTACGTAATACAGCATATGAAAAAGGTGCCAGTCACACTGCCATAGTTTTAAGTTTGAAAGGAAATTCATCATAAGAGCCAATTTTAAGCTGAAAGTAAATTTTAAAGTATACTTGAATTAATAGTTCTTTAAAATGAATAGTTCTTGATTAAGTCTCATGAACATTTGTAACAATCAGATGACAGAAATATTGCAATACTTAACCATCTTATTGTTGGCTTTGATCTCTTATGCTAAACCCACCTGGTAAAAATTTTAAATACCACCATCCTTCTGAATTTTAATATGACAGGCCACAGAGAGTTCTCTACATGCAAACACACACACACACACACACACACACACATACACACACACACACACACACAGTGTCACGGCAGCTGGGCGATCAAAGTGTCCTGAGCAGCTTCATTATTCTTTCACGTTCTAAGAATTGGAACAAAACCAAAACTGTTGGGAAGTTGTAAAAAGTTTATTTTCCACCCTCCTCAAATCTAACAGTTAAAATGAACATATATTCTATAGTAAACACAAATTATCACAGAAATGTAACTATGACTTGAAACCTGAAATGGAACAACACAAAAACACCTTACAGTTTAACACTGTCAATCATAGAATATTTTATTTTATACTTGCCATTCAAACTTTCAAATATAACACGTGGCAAAGAGACACAAACATCTGCCACAAATTCTATCTTTTAACTGCCTTTTCTGTATTTTGTGATATGTTACAATTTCTTACATTCATGATATTCTTAAAGGCAGTAATGTCAATTTATCTGCTGTGAAAACAGTTCTAGCATTAATAGAACGAAACCACTTAAAAATGACAAACTACTTTTAGTATTCTACTGCTGTCCACTTTTACAACATAATTCAACATATTATTAAGTTGTTGAGAGGTATACTGTATGAAATAAATCAACCCCCAACTTTAAAATTAATTTCAATCTAAAACATTTTCTTAAATCAGTATACTCAGTTATTTTTCTCAAAAAATATTTCCATTCTGAAATAAGTTGGTTTTTTTAAAGTTTTATAAGATACAATAGTTTCATCTTTTATTCCTAACAGAACTCATGCTGTACTTTTTTTTTTCTCAAAATATATTCAATATATAGTCTGTGCAAAATGCTCAGTTCTGTATAGGTATGTACCTTATTTTGAAAAAAGTTTATAAAATATAATCCCTAAAAACAACGTCAACATTAGACAATAGTGGAAGAAACATATCAGACAAAGCCTAATTTTTCACATGAGAAAATAAGTATGTTCTTAAAGCTCCAGTAATACATTCTTTGAAAAAACTCAGAATGCACTTTGGTCATTATTAAACATATTAGAACCCAGGCAAATAAAACAACATGCTTTTTGTTGTTTTCTATAGAAAGGAAATCTACTACACAATGAGGCTGACTTGAGGCAGATCACAGGAAGGGGTAAGAACAAAGTGACCTAATATGGCTTTGTTCTCTACACATTCCTGATTTAAAGATTACGATTTGGGGATTTGAACTGCACCAATCAAATAAATCACTTATAACTAATTGTTTGAAATTCCCTCATATATGATAAAAATGTGAGGATAGTTAACATGATATCTTTGCACCAAGAATATTCTGGATTGTTTTAAAGAAAACTTTTCTTCTAGAAATCAGATGCCAGTTTAAAAAAAAATCTCAAAAAAATTCATATTTCATGTAATTCCTAAAACACTCCTTGATTGTACAAATACAGCAACTTATAATCAAGGGCCAATTTAAGATATTGTCATATTTGCCCTAATTATCTAACATGCCAACATGATACTCATTTACACACTTGGCAAATAGGAGGGGGTTTATTTTCTAGGTTAAAAGTATCTAAAATAGCCCTTATATAAATGGGAGGGTGGAGGGGAAGATTCACCGGGTTAAATGTAAAAGAACAAATTTATAAGCTGAAGTGTTCTTTTTTTGGAAATTTTGGGAACGGTTTTAAAACTAGCAATTAGAGGAATATTTTCTTGTTCTTACCTTTATTGTTAAGGTGTTCATTCGTATGGTATGACTTGCATACAACGATAGTGTACCATGGGGAGAGAATTCTTTTACTTGAGTAAACATAATGTATTTTAATATTAATAGGCACTTCACTTGTGAGATGAGTATATACCTCACTCAAAAGGATACCATTTCATGCCCTAGTACACGATAACATATCCCATATAAAGATGTACGTGAAAAGGAGTAACTTTAAAAAGTGCACATTTTGAGCATGCACAGGTGGAGCTGTGCAAACAGCCCAGTGTTTCAAATAAATACAATTATTACTAGTTCATTTTTATCAAAAAATCTTACAGTATGGTAACCATTTACAATTATTGCTCTATTAAGAGTTTTATCATCAAAGAGCACTTGTTGACCTGTTATGTAACACCATATATATTAATACTGAAGGGTGCTTAAACTGCAGCTTAATCAATATAGATCCTGGCATTGTTCCAAATAATTCAAGCAAGACCCTGACTGGATCTTGATTAACTGAAGAAAATGTTGTATTTGCTGAACTGTGTCCAATTCATTATTCCAAAGTGAAAGAATTTTTCCTCAAGTAAGGCAAGTTCATGGCATTGATGGAGAAACAGTGCTCAGCAATGGCTTCTGTTTTCAGGATTTGTAATTTTGTCAATTATTTATGAGCAATTACCAGGATCTCAAGTATCTGGATATCATTTTTATCACCCTTTCAACAATAAAGTACACATCAATGCTTAAAAATAAAATATAAAGACTAAAATAAATGTTAAAAAAACAGTGAACAGGTAAAATAAATATAAGAATTGCACAAGACAGTCTGATGTAAACACTTCAATTTCCCAGCTGAGATTTCAGAAGAGTCAGTGAGCTCTCGGGCAGCTTAGTCGGTGCTCTTATTCCTGAAAAGTAGCTACATTTGTTCTCTGAATTGTCATGATTTAATCTTCCACAGCTAAAGAAAATATAAGAGATCATTAGAGCCTGTTTTAATATCCTAATTTATTCAATTATATCCTACAATATTATTTCCTATTTACATTTCAATCACAAACATGTACAGATTCTCTGGTTTTTATTCTTTTCATCTTAAGGATGAACTCACCTTAAATAAAAAAGTGAAAATCATATTAATCCTTTTTTTTTTACTGGGAAGTAGCAATATACTTCTTCTCCTTGTCTAATTTGATTACCACTTATTCATAGAGCCCTGGTAGCTTCTTAATCTGTAGACAACTAGGCTGCTAATCTGAAAGTGGCGCCTACTTGCCGGCTCAAATCCACTATGAATTAGTTCTGATTTGACAGCAATGACTGAATGAGTGAGTGATTGTTTATTCACTTGTTTATCTGATGTATATATGAGTTGTACATATATGATGGAAGAATGTATGCATAGTTATATAGAGAAGTAGTACAACTTTTGCCAAAAAGGAAAGAGAGCTCTTCTCTCTCCTTCTTTCCTTCCTTTTCTTTTGATCATCTAAACTAGGAAAAGAGAAAAAAGATTGTGAACACTGCATTGGAATAGATGAAGGCAAAATTGTCTGAAAGGAATATATGGCTAGGCATTAACTATATGACAATTATCCAGAAAAAGTGGTGTATTAACAAGTGGACTAGGGGAAGGGAGAAAAATGTGCAACAATGAATGTTAAAAAAAAATCATCCTGGGGAATGTGTTCTTATTGTTTTTTGGTAACGAAGAGTCAGAAGCAACTCACAGCTGATGCTCCAATGGGTTTCAGAGGCAGTAAATCCCACAGAAGGAGACTGCCATCCGTCTCCTAGGGAGCAGCCGGTGGATTTGAACTGCTTGCCTTTGAGCTGGCAGCACAGCATCTTATCACTAAGCCACCCGAGCTCCCCTCACGTACATGAGTAAATAGAAATACTTTCCTACACAATAGTCCTAATTATAATGAAAACTGTTACAAAAACGGGGTTTCATAAAGCATTATAAGAACATATATTAATCTTTACAATTTAATGTGACATTATTGTCATTAATTCTATGCATAGTTATCAAAATTACCCCATTACTGTGTATGCAGTATCTCAAATTGTCACAAAAATGCACTAAGAAACAGAGAACTAGGAAATTAAGAATGTGTGTAAGTTCTTACTTTTAAATTGAATCCAAGCAAGTCACTGATAACACCAGAAACAGCAGACAAGATGACCACCTGGGTAATGTTATAAAGCAGTGGGTTCATCGTAAGCCCATATAACCTAAAGGGACTGTCCAATTCCTAGAAGAGAAGGAAAAGAAAACCCAAATCTATGAACTCAAAATTCTCGAAGAAGTAGTAAACTATATAAAAAAATGTATATGTATACAGCAAAATACAATGAAAGTTTTTAAAAACTCTTAGAGATTAGTGTTATAAAAAGTGTCCTTTTGGAGAGAATAAACTTGGTCACAGGTAAAACAAGAAAATGGATTTTTACTGCTACATGAATGTGCTCAAATATAATCTTAAGATAATTAAAATAAAATAGAAGGTAGGACCCACAGAGGGCTAAGAAATGAAGTCAGCACGCCTCGTTACCGTACCCCAATCCCATTCTACACTTACCTTCAGGAGCTTCGTAGCCAGTTTCAGAACATTATTAACTAGTGTCAGTTCCTCTTTCTTGTTAGGTTTCTTCTCCATTTTTAAATAGAGGTTTATCTTTTATAAAAAGGAAGTAAACAAAATGATAGAGATTTTTTAAAAGAACTTGGAAGATATCCATTAAAATAATAGCTAGCTTTAGATGTTGAGGTGTTTAGGTTATTTTAATATTCATTAGACTTTTATTATCTTGCCTATAATAAACTTTACTTTATAGTAAGAAAGATAGCAATTTATTAATATACTTTTCTAATGCAATTAAAAGCCAAATGAGGGAAAAAGGCAACCTTATGGCATTACATAATAGTGACACATTCTTATTTAAAAACAGCTCCAGCAGATTAAATGTGAGATCTCTGCGTACCTTGATCCACTTTGCAGTAAAACATTTAGAAAGACCTGTTCTGTTCAAAGCTGGCTGGTATGGAAAAAGCTCTAACCCAGAGCCGTTGAAAGAGGCAATCCTGAACGGCTGTACTCTCATCATCCATCCCACCCTCACTCAGAAACTACAAGTCAGCTGGGGTGTATCCCAAGCCACACTGTCGTCAACACACTAGCCGACGGGACTAGCACAACATCTGCCAGAGACTGTAGGTGCCTAAGTCAATAAGTTAGTAAAATGTAGAATATCTTGGCTGTGGCGAATCAAAACTATGTGTAAACCAAAATGATAGAGTAGCAAGTACACTTAGAGGTCACTTGAACAAAACCCAGAAAGGAGATGTGAGAAACCATATAGCTCCATATAAGGAGGTGGCTGCCTCTGTCCAATTCCCATGAAGCCAAGTTATACTTTGTTGTTGTTGTTACATTTCACTGAGTCGTAACTGACCCAAAGTGACTCTCCAGCAGGCCTTCAGGTGCCCATCCTTCTCCAGCACAGCAGCTGCTGGAATAGAACTGTATAACTTTGGCATTGCAGCACAGCTTTTACCCCCTAGGCCACCAGAGCTCCCTGAATGATACTTTGCACTCGTGAAATCTCTTCATTGGCCGTTCTCCCCTTTCTCCTAGAGGTCATCTGGCCAGGTTACAACCTGTTCTTTGTTTGAATTTGTTGGTTTTACATGCCATTGAGTCTACTTCAACTCACAGTGACTCTGAGTGATCGGACTGAGCAGGACTGTTCCTACCAAGTTTTCTTGGCTATCACCTTTGTGGAAGCAGAGTGAAGCAAACTGACAGGTCTCACTACAGAGGAGCCGCTAGGTAGGTTCAAACCTTGAACCTTTTAATTAGCAGCCAAGTGTGTAACTGATGTGCTGTCAAAGCTCCTTTGAAACCAACTCTACTAAAATATTCTACAATTTCTTTGGTAGTTAAGTTTCTCACCCATGAAATGTTGAGAGGAAAACATTTACCAAATTCATACAAAATAGAAGCATCAAAATCATTATGCTACATTTTATTTGAAGAAAAATTCATACTCAAACATGTCTTTGCCACACTCAAAAGCAAATGAATCCCATTTATAGTTTAAAATTCATCATTTCTTTCAATTATGTTTGAGTGAAGATTTACAAATCACATTGGTTTTTTCCTATCATCACCCATAAACATTGTTTCATAACTGTCATTTATTAATGTAATCAAATGCAGTATCTTATCAAGTCCTTATCGTGTATTGCCTTTCCCTTAAACCAACTTATCTATTTACTAATTTTTACTCTCTTCTCACTTTCCCTTTTTATTCCATTATTGATTTAAGATTGATGCTGCATGTTAACTTTTTCTCAACTTTTTATAATAGTGGTTTTAAGACATAATTGTCCTTTTGGATTGACTTATGACTGAGCATAATTTATTCTAGGTCCATCTATGCTGTATAGTATTTAATGAACAAAATGCTTCATTTCTATAGAAATAATGTGAAATCTAAGGAAAATAAGAAACACTGAAAAACTGCTTAAACTCTATCAAATTTCAAGTTAAAAAAAACCGCAAATAATCTTATTTTAATACAACACATTCCTTAAAATTATTAAGTAAATGAAACCATTTTAAATTACAGCATTAATGTACCCATCCAGTACTCTTACCTGTTCAGTAAGTAATATTGAGGTATTGCTATATTTCTTACTTGTTTCTGAACCAAGAGTAACAAATCTTAGGAGAAAAAGTGTTAATGAGATGCACCAGATTACCAATTCCCAATTGTAGTGACAGTCAAGGAAGATCTCATGCACATGAAGTAGCTAAAAGTGTACAAAAAAGGAAAACATGAAAAAGCAGTATGATTCCATTTCTTTTGAAAGACAAAAGCATTTCATTTGTGTAACATTATATGTGTAAAATGCTCCATAGTTATGAAACAGCTAAAGCATACCAAAAGTAAAATGACTCACCTAG
>NW_006399772.1:4669525-4670858 GCF_000299155.1 Elephantulus edwardii
AATGGGACTGATATCAGGGTTGGGGTAAGACTGAGAAAAACTGGATAAATTATGTACACTGCATTGAAACAGATGAGGGAGAGAATAATTTAAAAGCAATATATGATACGGTATTACAGTTATCGCAAGAGTCCAGAATTAAGGGTGCATAATGGAGTATACCTGGGGCGGTGGGAGGAGTACGGGGGGATTGTATACCAAAGAAAGAATTTTTCTTTTACTTTTTCAAAGAGAGGAGCAAACTGGGAGTGGGGGAGGAGGGATGGGCAGGGAATAAGTGCAACAATGCATGAATGGAAATCCAAAATCTCTGTAAATGTTCATTAAAATTATTAAAATTTAAAAAAGATTACAGATTCAGCAGAAGTCTCTTTAAAGTTTGATCCTTGATCTTCTAGATATAATGAATTTTGTATTTCTCTTTTTCATGCATATTTTTATAGCATAGCTAGATTTATATTCTTAAACTAGATTTTAAAATAGTTAAATATCTATATAAACATTATCACATTGTTAACATTCTTTGTCTTTTCTTCCACTAAACTTTTTTTTTCAAGATATACCCACAATGATACTTTGAGTTAGTATAGATGATCAGTTCCTTCGTTCTAACTTCTATTACAAAGTAATTACACTAAGAGAACCAATTTAATCAACCACAATTACTGGTCTTATCTACCACTTAACATTTACATTGTTGCCAATTTTCTATAGTACACTATCTTTGCTTATGTCTCTGTATACATGTGAAAAATTTCACTAGGAGTTACTTTCTAGGATTAACACTGCTGAGTTCTGAAAAGTCTGTATCTTCAGTCTTTCCTTCTATCTTTTTCTGCAGTCGAGTCAGTTTCAACTCTAAGCAAACCTCCACTGAGCTTCCAATGCTGTAAACCACAGCAGTCAGTCTGCCCAGCTTTCTCTGAGGAGCCAGTGGTGGATTCAAACTGTTGAAGATGCCCTAAAACAGTTGCACCAACATATATCCTCAGCAGTGTACCAGAGCTTCCTTAATCTTTGTGTCTGCATTCAGTATTATTCAATTTCTTAATTTGTCAATCTGAGCGGTGTGAAATGGTCTCATGGTTTTTATAATGCCTTTCTTAATTACTTAAAAAAGATTATATATGTTTAATATGCTTACTGGCCACAGAGTTTATTCTTGTATATCTACCTTTTAATAAGCCTATACCTACTTCGCTTCCCTACTGAGTCTACGGTATATTGTAATTATTATATACTATTCTTTTTAAAAAATGTTTTTATTATTATTAATGTTAATGAAAATTTAGAGAGACTTTGGATTTCCATTCATTCATTGTTACACTTTTCT
>NW_006399772.1:4671288-4707081 GCF_000299155.1 Elephantulus edwardii
GTGTGCATATATCTGCTTGGGTGTCAGTTATGGTCTCTTTGGGGTATATTCCCAGTAGTGGAATTGCTGGGTCAAATGGTATCTCTATTTGCAATTTTTTGAGAAAGTATCACACTGCATTCTACAGTGGTTGCACCATTATTATTATAAACTATTCTATGTTGTGAGTTTGGAAGCAAGAGCGGCATCCACTTCCTAAGCAACATGCCTCTGGAAAGTCTAGGAATTTTGAGAAATGACGATAGTTATAGAAAGGCTTCTTTGTTCAAAGGGCCGCTATGAGTCGTGCTTAACTAGATGGCAGAAAACAATAACTGAGTCTTTGACTTTTTCTTATTGATGTTTATAATTTTAAACAATATCCTAATGAAGTCCCATGTTTTGCCAGTATTTTCTCAGTCTCTAGTTTTTCTTCTGTGTGCCCTCTGTAGTATACAAGATTATTAATTTTCTCTTGTAATAATATTAAAAATGTTGGCTTTCACATTTAGTCTAACTGAAGCTTATTTTAGGAGGCTTGGTGGATTGGTGGTTTAAGCACCCAATCTCTAATAGAAAAGCTGGCACTATGAAAAGACAAGCCTATCTCTGTACAGAAATGTACTTATCTACTTTTGGAAAAATTTACAGCCTTGGAAACTCTATGGGGCTGTTCTGTTCTATAGAGTTGAGTTTAAAAGAAAGGACAGCTGTGGGTTTATACATGTATCTGTAGGATTGTATTTCATACCACTGATTTCTCTATTGTTATGGTGAAATTACAGAGTGTCCTTCTGTAATTTTAAAATAAGTCTTTGTATTTTGGGTGAAGCAACTTGTTTTTTAACTTATTTGAGTTGTGCTTGGCCCTCTATGCTTCCAAATGAGTATCAGAACACTTGCAAGCTTTACCAATGTGTTAGAATCACACTGAATTGACAAAATGACAAAACCTGAAAGAACTAATGGGAGGTTGATTATGCCTGTCCATTCATATAATTTATTTCAGAACTTTCATATTTCTAATAAAGTCCTACACAATTTTGTAAGAGTTATTTTTCTTGAAAGGGACACTAAGCAGTGGTTCTTCCCCGTGTCTGGCAAGAACTAGCAAATTTTGGTCTATAGACCAAATTTGGCCTGGGACCTACTTTTGCTTAGCCCTGGAGCAAAGAATGACTTATACCTTTTTAAAAGAGATTGTTAAAAGAAACAGTATGTGGCACACAAAGTCTAATGTATTTAATATGTAACCTTTGACAGAAAAAGTTTGCTGATCTCTAGCTTAGGAACAAAGTTGGCTTTTTAAAAGTTGACCTTGTATCCAGCAACCTTACTGAAGTCAAATTTTCATAATTTGAAAATTTCATGCAGGTGTTTTAAACATATATATTTCCTGGGAGCTATGATACAAACGGGGTATGAATTACGCTGTCAACTCAAAGGCATGTGGCTTGAATCCACCAGTTGCCCTGGAGAAGAAAGATGAGCAATCACTTCTTATGCAATTTACCGCCTCTGAAAACCCACCAGAGGGTCAGTTTTGGGTCAGTTCTGACACCACGTTATAACTACCACCACCACAACAACAACAAAATCCACTGGAGGGTCAGCTATGACTGAATTCCAACTAGAGGGCATATAACAATGAAATACGTCAGACACACACAGCCACTCTGGTGGTAAAGCAAGGAGTTACGTTGTCAACCGAAAGGCAGACAGTTTAAATCCTCCAGCTTCTCCATGTGAGACAGATGGGCCATCTTCTCTCATCTGATTTACTGCCTCTGGAAACTTGCTGGGGGGTCAACTTTGAGTCGGTTTCTACTCAACAGCACATTAGATAAAGTTATAGATACACATATATACTCACATAGTCTGGGCATATGGCCAAGAGGGACCAGTCCTTGAAGAAGGACATAATGCTTAGAAGGATGGTGGGACAGCACAGGAGAGGACGACCCCAGATGAGATGGACTGATCTAAGTAACTGGGCACTGGGGGTAAGTGTGTCAGAGTCAGTGAGACTGACTCAGGATCAGACAGGCTTCAGAGCTATTGTACATAGAGTTGTTATGAGTCTCAGGCGACTTGATGTTATAAAATACCACCATCACTACCACATACACATAAACAAATTCATTGTTGTGGAGTGGTTATAGCTGAGCTTCCATTAGGTTTCTGAGGTGGTAAATCTCACAAGAGGAGACTGTAGCTCTTCCTCCCTCATAGCCTTGATGGATTTTCAAACCACCAGAAAAGCACAGTATTGGGTTGGGTGCTCAACAACCAATGGACGATGTCCCAGAGCTACCTGTATGTTTTTTATAAACTTTCCATCTTTCCATACTTTATTTCTGCTTCCTGTCTTACTTAACTGGCTAATATCCCAAATGTCGACTAGAAGTGGTATCTTTGTCTTATTACTGGTATTAAATAATCCTACGTTAACACCGTATGGTCAATGTTTGTATCAATTTTGAAAGAAAACTTTTATTAGACTGAGAGCATCCTTTTTTATTCCTTATGAGTTATTTCTGAATTTTAACAATTTGTTTTCTCCATCTATTGAGATGACCACTTTCTCCCTCTTAAGCCACTTAAGGTGAAAGTAGATTAATCTCTGTCGTCACTCAAACAGGAGTCCAAATTCTTCATGAATCCATAGTTATTGAATGCATGGAGGCTAAAGGAGTCTGTCCCCGATTTGGTCCTGAGTTACTCTTTAAACCCTGAACTGAAATTGTTCCCTGGAGTCACCTTTAAACTAAGTAACAGTTTAGTTTAAAAATTAAAGACACTCTTAAATTTTGTGCCTTTAAAAATTCTTTTTCTATACAAGACCAAAAAAAGGCCAAAGGCTACTTTAAAGCATAGATAAGAGGATTAGAGGACAGAGAGTTTAAAACTAATGAGTAAAGCTAGAACAGAAGTAATGAGAACTGGCACAATGTAGGGAACATAATCAGTGCTATCAATTGACATCTAGAGATTGTAGAAACAGGACCAGCTTTTACTATGTATATTTTCATCAAAATAAAATTTACTTCAAAAACATTCTGTATTTTAGGGCTAAGTTATTTTGGTCATAGTGTATTATATTACATCGTTACCTTCACTGCCTAATACTCTGTTGAGAAATTTTACATCTATGTGAAATTTTCTCAGTTTTTCATTTTCATGCTGTTATTCTGATACCAGTATGAAGATTATATTAGCCTCATAAAATGACCTGGGAAATATTCTCTCTATGCCCTGTATCTTCTGCCTAAGAGTACCTGTTCATTTGAGCACTTGGCAAAATTCACCTGCAAAATCACAGTATCTGGAGAATTTTTAATTGGTGGCATATTTTTTTTACTACTGAAACAAATACTTTAGTGTGAGTACAAGTCCCAGATTTTTATTTCTTTTTATCTCAGTTTTAAGAAATTATGTATGTATGCAAAATTGTTCACTTAAACTTTCAACTTAAATGGCATAAAGTAATTCATATTAGTAGTCTTTAAAATGTTTTCAATTATGTCAGTATTACAGTTCAAAATTAATTCCTTTTGAAAATTCGTGCTTTAAAAATCATAATTGTATGACTTTTATTGTTATTGTCATTGTTTATTGCCTTGAATTACAGCTACATCAGATAGTCTGTGTATACCAGAAACCTATCATTAGTTGAACTTAGTTTGTGGCTTACATAGTAGATGGGCAATTTTTAGAAAAAGTTCTTGTATTCTTTAGACTATATATTCCTCAATTACTTGACATTTTTAAAGCAGAAGAATTTTCATGTTGTCTAGAATGCCTTACTATTGAAATGGAAGTTTGTGCTGTTTCTTACAGCGTTTTATAAATCCTACAATACTTCTGTGCTTCCTGATCAATCTTGATTCCTGAGAGCTCTTTCATGGCATGTGGATTCCAGGCATAGGAACAATTCAGAGATATGAAGTTAAAGAGTAGTTAGAGTAGTAGTCACCTACTACACATCAGAGACCAACAGAAAACTGAAAGCATAAATTCTAGACACTCAAAAAGAAAGACAAAACTAAATAAACTGTAGACAAAAAGAATTACTGTATGTTCATTCAATAGACAATTGACTATAGGCCAGACACTGTTCATGCACTGAGATGAATAAGATGATTTAATCCGCTGAAAAAGATAAACTACAAAGAGTAATTTCAAAACCAGCTAATTTACATTATTGTCTGATTAACTATTAGAAAGTTTTCTGAAGCTTGGTATTTATATATTTGATTGTATTATTTCTACATGTAACAACTCACCTGGGCACAACAGATAAATACAACTGAGATAGTCAACAAGAAAGCAGATGAAACTATTACATCAACTGATCGCTGAGGACCTCGCCGCTGAAAAAAAGGAGAAACATTTTAAAATATACTTACTAATTTTCACTGAGAATTGATAATACCTTCCAAGTTGAAAACAGACCTAATTTGTCAGGTGATTTTTAATTATAAAGTATCAATATTTTCTAAAAGTTTGTAGTATAGGGGAAATTGTTATCTAAACATCATAGTACTCTTAGCTTTATTTCAATTCTCTATTACATATTTTCAAATATTCCTCATTTATTTCACAAACATGGCATGAGTACTGGCTCAAAACCAGGCACTGTGTTAAATGCTAGAAATACAGGAGAGAACTAAAAAGGATCTTTTCTATCCTCACAAGAATTAGTAAAGCAGAAAGACATGAAGCTCAGTTGGCCTAGTAGATAGGAAGTCATGCTACCAAGCCAGAGGTGGGTGATTTTAATCTATGGCCCTCAGGAAGGTTTTAATTGTTTTTGGTCAAACATTCTTCTAAGCGGTATAGCACTAGTCTGTCCACTTGCTGTACAGAGGTAACTTGTGGTTGCTGTGACACTGAACACTGTGACACTGATGTGTCAAATGTGATAATGGTTACCCATGGTGGACAGTGTTTGGCGGCACTCCCCAATTAAAACAAGCTTGGATGCAGGAGTGGCAGCCACTTCTGAAATAGCTTGCCTCTGGAAATCCTATGAACGTGGAGAAAGGATGAAAGTCATACAAGTGTTCAGGTCTTTTGTTCATAGGGTCACTGAGTCATCTACAACTTGATGGCACTTAACAATAATAACATAGTAGATTTATGTGATAAATTATGATGAGTGCTAGGAAGGAAAGATGCAGGATATAGGATCCTTTGAGATAACTTTCCAGAGAGACCTAACTAAGATTTGGGGTTCAGAAAAATCTCCCTGGGAAAGTGATGTTTGCAATAAGCGGGGGAATGGGGGGGAAGGAACCCCACACATGACAATATCCCAGGCTGAGAGAAGAGCATGTGTAGGAACACAGAGCAGGAAGGAATATACTATAAACTGAAGCAATCTACTGTGGCATGGAGAAAATACTTCCAAATGGCCTAGAGAAAAGAATATAAGAAAAAAAGCTTAAATCACAGAGTGATATAAGCCCTGTGAAGATTCTGCCCTTTATCTCTCTATCCTAGGAACTTCTCATGTTTTTTTCCCAAACTTTCTATAGTTTTTAAAATTTTATGAACAAATCTACCTTTAAAAGAACATCATTCTGGTAGCAGACTGAAGAACTTATTGGAAGGAAAACTATGAATACTTGAAAACTATATAGTAACCCATGCAAGAAGATGGTTGATGATCTTCATGTTGGAAACGGAAACAAGGAGAAACAAACGGATTCAAAGAGAATAGGACTGAAACTTCCATGTTTTTCTGACTGATGTGTAAGCTTCTAGAAAGGACTGTCACTTCTTACCTCAACAACAATGAATGCTTGTTAACATTAAAATATAGTTACAATAAAATAATGTATAAAAGAATTCAGGACTAAGGGGATAAAGAGGGAAAATTTGGGGTATAATTTCCCCAAGTAACAAAAAAAAAAATTCATCCCGCCACACAACAAAAATGTCACAGTGGAAAACAAAACAAAACTACTACATAAAATTTTAGCATTTTCCAATGGATACTTAGTGAACTGAATTTAACATTAAGTTAATTTAGTGGGTGGATGGAAGGGGCAAGGAAATAAGAAAGATCTTATAGGGATCTGAAAAGAAAGGGTAATGATGGGCATAGTCCAATGGTGATTCACTTTATAAAACATAATGGGATTGAGTGTATGAAATACAATGTGAATGAGGAATAGTGTGAAACACAATGCAGATGAACTGCATACGCAAACTAATATGAAAGAAAATTTTTTTCAAAAAGTTGAAAGGAAATGATTTTTCAGAATATAAGGGTAGACAGTCTACCTTTTTAAAAAATATGTGCCTTTAAAATATAAAGAATTAAATATCTAGGTGTGTCAGAAGATACTCAGTCTTTGGGCCAACTTTGGATAAAGGCCTAGACAATGTTCTGAATAAGTATCATATGAATTTTCACATACAGTGAAATCCAATGCTACCTAATGCAATAATTAATTGATCCTGTGAGGGGAAAATGCTTTCGAAAAATTATTTTGCTTTCCTAACCACCTCCACCTGACCAGGTTTTTATATTTTATAACTATAATTAGATTAAAAGAAAAGAAAGGTATGAAAAAAATATTTAAAATAGTAAATGGCCATTGGCTACAGATGTACAGATTACAAAATTATTTAAAGCAGTGGGCGCCCTCTGCTGGTTTGTGAGGACTAAAAAGACTTGATCTCGGCCTTTTTTGTTTTGTTTCAAATAATCCTGAGTTTGTCAATACCACCCTATCATCTCCTCCCTTTTCTTAGATCAGTCTTATATATGTAAGAACTGCTTTAACTGAAAGAGGTTACTTGCTCTGTGAATCCAGTTTTTAATGAGATTTCTGAACACAGATACATTTTGAACAATGTGAGTCATCTACTTAAGACACAGGTAAATTTTCCAGACTTCAACTACTTTATTGTCAAGTACCTGTTAAGCATTTATTTTGGATTTCTGGATGTGTAATTAAGAAAAAACTACCATAAATATTGACAAAAGGGAACTATCAGATGGAGCTGGTACATAGAAATACTTTTATCACTGTTATTCTACCTTAAGATAGGAACGGAGAGATAGCCACATTTTTATATTCTGTACTTTCTTCAACCGGAAATGAGGAACTTCAGATTTTCGAGCTCTCCTTGCAGATGTTAAATGTCCAAAGAGTTTTGCAAAAAGTAATCGCTAAAAAAGATTAAAATGATGAATAACTTCCAAGTAGTTTATCACAAAGAAATAAAAATCTACAAAATAAGGATTGCTATGGTAACATCTGGTTAACAAGCACATGACTGGAAAACAAGTCATAGGTTGAATAATTTAAATCTTTAAATGCTTCATGAATACTTTGAAAATTATAAAAATGACAAAATATTCCCTACTCAGTATATTACTGTACTCACCTGTTTGTAAGTTCTTTCTGCTACACAGAGCAAAAAAAAGAAGATCCAAACAAGAGACACACGAACCACAAAACTGATCACGACCATAGAAAGAACGATGACATCTTCTTTGGAACCAAATGCAATCACGTAAAGTTCGGAAGCAGAATGTGTTGTGAGTTGTTCCAAGTCTGTAGCTTGGGAGAGCCGGAAAACAAATGGAGTTAGGCCCAGGATTAGAGAGATTGCATTCCCAAAAATCTGATATCCTATTCCTGGGATATGGCTGTTGACCTTTACAAAAGAGAAAAGAGAAGAAAAGAAAATTCATCCACATTTTATCTACTGCAAATGAACGGTTACTGAGCACTACTTCACAATTATGTGAAATAACTTTGTTCAAATATATCTAATACATGAGTAATGAAATTTAAATTTACTTGTTTAAAAGTTTATAGCATGTACTAGGTTAAGTCTTCCTTTCTTCAATTCTAAAAAGCAATTTATTATCTGATTGCTAATTCATTAAAAAGATTAAAAGGAGGCGAGCTCTGGTGGCCTAGTGTCAAGAAGCAGCACTGCAATACCAGAGATGTGAGGTTCAAATCCACCAGCACCAGATGCTCTGCTGAAGAAGGAGGGACAATTTCCTCCTGTACCAGTCAGATCTGATTTGACGGTAAAGACATTAAAAAAAAAAGTAATAAAAATTTTTTTAAAAAAAAGATTAAAGGACTGGTTATATGTTCTGCCCACATCTTGAAAAATGAAAAGACTCTATGCACTCCATGATTTAAAAAATTGAAAACATTCACAAATATTGCAGTATTAGGTAAAATACCTAATTATATTATGTAAAAAGAGGCTGCACAGGGATGGCCATACTGCACCATTACCAACTTCACAAGAAGGAACTTTTCCCATCAACAATACAAAACCAATTCTCATGAGGTCACACATATCCCACCTCTTTCTACTCATCCCAACACCAATCACTGCTTTCCTGGGTCCAAAATCTGATACGATAATTTACGGACCACATAGAACTATACAGCATTAAGCCAGTGCTAAAAAGCTCTTAGTTCTGCCATTTATGGCTTCTCCCTCCCCAGTCCTCCAACAAACTTGGGCAAAAGGCTCTTAGCCCCAGTTTCATGGCATAACAGTCTCAACATCCACTCAGCGTTATGTCAGGTTCTCGGCTGTGGCTGCTAGGGTTGTTGTTCCCATAGGATCTAGCCTGGCTGGTGCAAGAATCTCTGGTCCTGAAGGATAAGCTGTATTATCCTGATGCTGCTTTTCTGGTCGTCAGGTTTTTCCAGTTCTGCTGCTGGATCTGCTCAATTTTATGGTGAGACCAGCCACTCCCCTTTTGGATAGATTTATATATCCTATTTGCATATTCCTGCCCATCCATATAGCAAAGTAAGTTAATGGATAGGGAAGCCAGTTTGAACAATAAACTCTTAACACAACAATAATTTATGATTTTTGTTTCATTTAAGAGTTGCATATATTATCTCTCATTAATTTCTAAAATCATTTTCGAATACATAATGCATTAGTCAGGGAACAAATTAAATAAGGAAGGAAGAAAAAAGACAAAGGGGAGGATGGTAAAGAAAATCTGAAATGAAATAATGGGAAATGAGAGTCCGCTATACTATGTACCCAATGTAAATTCTGTATTAACTAATCAGCACATACACTTTTGTCATTGTTGTTATATAACATCAAGTTAGAACCTACTCATAGCTGACCCTCCAGCAGAGTTTTAGAGGTAGTAATGTGCACTGGAGGAGACTGACCATCTTCCTCCTGTGTAGAAGCTGGTGGATTCGAACTGTGTGCCTTGGGGTTAACAGCACAGCTCTTTACCACTAGGTCACCAAAGCCTCCTAGCATATACACTTATTGTTGTTGTATATCATTCAGAGCTGATGCCTGACCCTCAAGTGATTTTCAGAGCCAGTAAACTGCATGGGAGGAGACTGACCATCTTTTTCCTGCAGAGGAACTGGTGGATTCAAACCTCGTGCTTTTGGGTTGGTAGCACAATTCCTTACCACTAAGCCACCGCAGATATACTAGTAAGGTTTAAGGATTAAAATCATTTGCATAGAGATGTGTAATATAACTTTGAAGAATCACATTGTAAATTAGGCAAATGAGTCTACTCTAAGTGATCTGTTCACAGGTAGGAAATTATAGACCTACCAAGTAGATTCAAATCTCCAGAAAGGCCTAATTAGCCTAATTGCTCGCACTGAGATATGTCCTAGGAAGCACATTAATTTCTTGACACATTTATTTTCATTCTTGTTCTACATGAAGTCTGAACAACATTCCTACTATGAATATCTATGAAATTTAAAATAGCAAATTAGATGATACCTAAATGTCCAGAGAACTAAAATTTCAAGAGTAACAGCCTGAGAAAAGAAACCATGTAATAGATACTAAAATGCATTTGTATTTGTTCTTCCTCAAATTGCTTGAGAGTTTTACAGCTAGCTAAAATCTATATAATTTTAATAGAAAAGTATGCATACACATATTCTAACATTTTTTTCCCTTTGTGTCCTAGGTACTAAAATCTAATTAACCTGTTAAAACAATAAAGACCGTT
This sequence comes from Elephantulus edwardii, assembly GCF_000299155.1. Classification (NCBI taxonomy): domain Eukaryota; kingdom Metazoa; phylum Chordata; class Mammalia; order Macroscelidea; family Macroscelididae; genus Elephantulus; species Elephantulus edwardii. The sequence continues at coordinate 4,681,280 of NW_006399772.1, forward strand.
AAGTATGCAGCAACACTTGTTTATATCTCATATTTCCTCAATTTCTCCCACTGTGAGCAGAAGAAAGAAAAAATACAAAACAGTAAAATTTTACATCAGATCTTCTTAGAGGAATAGAAATACTAAAAGGCAGCAATGATTTGGTGACAAATTACTGTTTAAAAGACGTACGTAGGCAATTATATCTAATATTTTTTTATTTTGAAGTACTTAAGAAAGTTAAAAATATTACATTCAGGTAATTATTTAGTATGCTGATAAATGCCAAGTCTTACATCTGGAATAAACCTTTAAAACTCACTCTGTTCATTATCATCCCACTGATTTCAAGTACAGACATGTCTGCTTTCTTACAGTCGTTGCCTTCCCACACGATCGCACTGATCTTCTCTAATCCCGGGTGGGAGCTATGGAGCCAAGGCAAGTGACTCTAGAAAAGAAGAGAGAGAAATTGAACACATTCATCACATGTGGTAAGTACAGCAGACTGTATGTGTATAAACGTGTATATCTACACACATATGCACACATACATTCATACAAACAATTCTTATTGCTAAAATTCTAGAAACTGGTGAATCAATTATATTTTATAACTAGACCATATATCTGTGAATCTAAGTATTTACACATACATACAACTTTAATGACACTAAACTTTACTAACACTAGTTAGTCCATACACTAAACAGATGACATAAGAAATTATTTAAGAACTTTCTACAACTAATACTAGCAACCTATTATTCAAGAACACTAAAATGTGTCAGAGAAAGGGCTCAGTTGTCAGTCTATCTACACAGTCACTAACAAAATATTAAAAGATAAATGGATGTCAAACTGTTCTCATTATTGATTTTCCAACTAAGCATTTCTTACAAAATACTACAGTCAAAATTTTAATCTCTTTAGGAGACTAGACAATGATATGATTTCATCCTAAAAGAGACCCTTATTCATACATCTTCCCTCAATATTTCTATTACTTTGCTAACATTTTAATTTAGCATCTCTCCAAAATATAACTCTCCCCATCCTCCTAGTTAAGTCAACTACTGCAGACTGAAACACATGAATTTAGGAGTCCTTTCACAAGGACTTAAACTGAATGTTTCAAACAACAAAAAATGGTAAAAAAAAATACACAGGGTCAGTTTATTACAAATGATCAGATGCTTACACTTTCTCTTTAGATCTATAGTTAAAAGAGTGACACTGCAAAATAGGAGAGTCAGGTTGAGTTAAGACAGCAATAAAGAATCAAAATATCAAACTTTCAGATTATCAAGTATTCAGAAAAATTGAGAAGATTAGACACAGAATAGGAAAATTATTCATTTACAATTAAGATTATTTCTCGCTTCTAATTTTTTAAACGATTGACATACTTATTTAATATAAAGTGATAGGTTAGGTGTTAGTAGGTAGCTCAGCTCTGTGACATTTTAGTATTCAGATTTTGTATTATATTTAATTAGATGTCTTCAAAACTAGCAGAACAATCTTCTCTAGTTTATTTCTTTTCAAGACAGAAATGTGATTAAAATGTGATAAAAGAAGTTTCCACAGACTCAAGAAATACAAAATATACTACTTTTCTCTAGGGACAGAGTAAAGAAGCAGTAACAAACTTTTACTGAAACTATTAAACAATAATGAACTAATATATAAGAAAATAAAGATAGGAAATGGTTATTACTCTGAATTCATACATTCATTTTCTACATATAAAGCCATATTATGGTTGCTATTGAAAACTACTATTTATAGGCCACCTATCATACCAATAGTACTACACCAGTTAACACTGTAATACTGTAATATTGTAATATAGTACTACCGACAAAGCCCCTTTTTTATACTTGATCATGTGACTTATTTCAATTTTTATCTTTTCCAACTATATAGAATTTTAATATATATTAACGGACATCATAGTTTTCTGTTTATAGTTATATATTTTATTATTTGAGGATGAACAAAACAAGCTCAAACAAAACAAATAAAACTCTTGCCTAGAAATTTCATAATCTTGAAACCTAATGAAAAAAGGTAAACACAAGAAGTGTGAGATTCCGAAGCAAGATGTTAGGCCTGCAAGGCAAGAGATTTCAACCACCAGTTTATGAGCTGCTATTGTCTTTTTAAAAACCAAAAATCTAACAGTGAATTTAAAGTTCTTCCCAGTTATATGAAGAAAGGCATATCAATGTCAAGAAATCTCATCTACAGTAACAGGAACAGGAAATCAAAAAGTTCTTCACTGTCTTTCCAAAAGATTATAATGCAAACATTTTTGCTTAGCCTCTCCAGGCAGGATTAAATGTTATTTCTAGAAAGCCACAGGCAAGACAGGAGATAGCAATTAGAAACTATTGAAAAGAGTTCATTGAGGAAACTTAATTCTGTGTATTTACCAAATACAAACTCAAAGGCAGTATTGTTCAAACACGTTCCTCCTACATAGCAGGCTGTGTGCAGCATCACAGGAGCTACTTTAAAGGTTCAGGAAAAACATCAGACCGCATGAAACCATTTTATACCAGAGGCTTCTTCTTGGTATGTCTTTCAAACTGAAATTTGGAACTCTATTCATGCTTTTCCTCCCCTATTCTTATTAAAAATCTCGTTTGTTCCTTGTTCATTCCAAATTGCCTGGAAACCTTAATGTTTAAAGTGTAAATTCACCATGGTGACCACTTTACTAGTGTTTCCAACAGTGAAAATTTCAGCCATAAAAACCTATGAAAAATTAATTTCACTTCAATATGACACTATTTTATTATATCATGTCATGATGGAAAAGAAAAAAATTACCTCCTGTGAAAATGTTTTAAGTCACAAAGAATATCAAATGACAAAACAAAACTAGACATTACAGAACACAGATTCAAATGCTTGGTGTTTATCTGGAAGAAGTTTTCTGTCTATCTGTATAGTGGACAGAAAAGGGACTTCTAAATCTAATATGCACTTTGATTAAACAAGAAAAACTGGCATCTTTGTACTACTTGGCTATTAGTAAATCTGAAAATATGAGCTTGTTTGGTTTGGGGGGTTTTAGAAGACTGAGAATATACAATGTATGTAAAACTAAGTCCATAATAAGCAAAATTAACTTAAATCCACTGCTATTGACTGTGATTCATAGTGACCCGCCACCAGGCTTTTGAGGCTGTAAATCTTTACAGAAATAGTGAGCCCTCAGGGCATTTGGTGGATTCAAATCACTGACCTTCCAATTAGTAGTGCATTCATGTAACCAAGAGAGTGTGCTATAATTACTTATGCAGAGCACATTTTTAGAAAGTAGTGTTATTAAAAAGAAGCAAGATTGGTGTGATGTTATTGTAGTTATGTGCCATCAAGTCACCTACAACTCAAAGCAACCCTATGCACAATCGTTCTGAACTCTGTTCTATCCTAAGCCAATCTGTCTCTGGTACACTTGTCTCTATTACCCAGTCACTGTGTCAGTCCATGTCAATCAGGGTCGTCTTCTCCTGTGTTATCCCTCCACCCTTTTCCAAGGATTAATCCCTCACTGGTAACATGACCAAAGTGAATGAGACAGAGCTTCAAAACCCTTGCACCCAGAGAGCAAGCTGGTATCACCCTCTCCAGAAAAGACCTCTTTGTTCCCTTGGCAGTCATGGTGTATGTTCAATACGCTTCTTCAGTACCACAATTCAAAGGCATCAATTCTTCTTCTGTCATCCTTAGCCACTGTCCAGCTCTCTGATACATAGCAAGTAATTGCAAATACAAAGGTGCACCTTTGTCTCTAGACTGACATCATTGCTCTTTGTTATTTGTTGTGGTTGTGGTTATGTGCCTTCAAGTTGAGTAAGACTCATAGTGATCCTATGAGCAAAAGATTGGAACCCTGTTCTTAACTATTGTCGTTTTTCTAGGGTTTGCTGGGTTTTCAAAGGCCTGTTATTTGAAGAAGTGGATGCCAATGCTGCTTCCAAGTCTGTCTTAATCTGGGAGCTCTACCAAACCCTGTCCACCATGGGCAACCATCATGGCATCATTGCTCTTTAGCACTCTGGAAAGACCCCTGACAGCCCTCCCCAATGCAATTAGTTTACTGACTTCTTGACTGCTGGTGCCAAGAGTGTTGACTGTGGACCCAAGCAAGTTGAAATTATTGACAGGATTAATCTCTTCTCCATCTATCATGATGCTGCATTTGGCCCACTGGTGAGAATCTTTGTTTTCTTAATCTATTGAACTTCAATTCATATTAAAGACTGCAGTCCTTGACCTTCAGCAGCAGATGTTGCAGGTCCTCCTCAGTTTCAGTGAGTTGGGGTGTGTCACCTGCATAACACAAGTTGTTAAATAAATCTTCTTCCAATCTTGATGTCACATTCATCTTCATAAAGACCAGCCACCCAAATTATCTGTTCTGCACATAGATTGAAAGGGTATGGAAACAGGCTACATCCTTGATGCATTCCCTTTCTGATTTTGAACCATGCAGTGTTTCCTTGATCTATTTTGACAACTCCCTTCTGGTCCAAGTATAGGTTTCACATGAGCACAATTTAGTGTTCTGGGATTCCCATTCTTCTCAAGGATAGTGTGATACTGAGTCAGTTCCTAGTCACAGCAAACTCATGTACAACAAAACCCAGCACTGTCTGGTCCTGGACCATCCCCACAACCTTTGCTATGTTTGAGCCCATTGTCGTACCCACTGCCTCAGTTATCGTCTACAAGGTCTTCTTCCTCTTCTTTGACTCTGTTTTATGACTGGTAAAGACCTGTGCTGTCAATCCAAAGGCACGCAGTTTGAATCCAGCAGCTGCGTTAAGGGAGAAAGATGGATAGTCTCCTCCTGTGCGTTTTACTGCCTCTGAAAACCTGCTGCAGGGTCACCTATCAGTCTGTTCCAAGTAAACCATACCTAACAACAATGTCATTCTCTAGACTGGTCCCTTATGAGAATGTGACCACAGTATGAAAAACAAAGCTTCAACATCCTTGGGCTTGTTTTTTCCCCCCAAGTAATTTTATCTTTAATAACCTGACAGTGATTAACACTGTATTCAAACACTCCCTTTAAAAGAGATGCTAGCATGATTCCCTCACACATGGTTGAGGCTGGACTCCAGAAAGAAAAAGGGGCAGGAAACAGGCCTGCACAGCTCACAGACTGCAGAACTTAATTATGGAAAGCCCTGTAGGGGCAGCAGGTGGCAGATGAGACATGAAATATGAGGGGGTCCTCAGAGGACCAGATGTGGCTGCTGGATCATGAGCACCTTGAAGTGTTTCTTCATGGTGATTCGGTGTCTCAAGTACTTATCATCTGGGGAGAACCATGCAGGATGGGCTGAACAGGTCGGTTATCCCATAGGGTCAATTTCCTCAGCGTATAGACCTATTCTTCCTCCTCGTTAAGATAATATTGGAGAAAGATAACCACACTTCTGCCAGAGATCCCAACTACCTCTCCAGGAGCACCCCCTCCATCTGCCAGATCACCTCACGTATTTATCAACATCCTTGCTTTTAAGGAACTTTCTCAATGTTCTTCTCCCATGACAATGAAAGTGATAATACTATGTTCATTATTTTTCACCGACACCTTAAGTCAAATACATCAGTTCTTCTTTGGCTTTCTTTAATTATCTGTTGTGCAGTTTTCACATGCATAAAGTAAATAAAAATATCAAGGCTTGGATCAGGTGCACTTTAACCCTCAAAGTGACATCTTTATTTTTTAACACCTTAAAGAGATCAGATTTGCTCAACGCAATATAAAACTCAGTGCCTCAAACTTCAGTGAGCAGAAGCCAAGTCATAGCTGACCTTCCTGTGGGTTTTCAGACGCTGTCATTCACTTGGGAAGAGACAGCACCGTCTTTCTCTTCAGAAGCCGCTATGGGATTCAAACCTCCCAGAGCTGCTGCCTCCAGGCTTGCAGAACAATTCCATGTGGACTAGACCACCAGATGTAGTAGACTCCCTGATGCAGTTAGTCTCTTCGCACTACTTTTCCAAAAGCATATGCTGACACTAAGTACTGTCTGTGTCACATTTTGGTAGTTACTGCAGTATTTCAACCCTTTTGTAATGCTACTGTATATTAATAGGCTGCTGTACAATATAAAAATAACTTTTGGGGGAGGGGTGAGCAAGGAGAGGGGTGCAGCAATGAATGAATGGAGGTCCAGAGTCTCTGTAAATTTTCATTGAAATTAATAATTAAATAATTTTTAAAATTTTTATGTATTGGGAAACCAAAAAATGTGTTGTCCACTTTATTGCAATAGTCTTCCAACTCATTTTTCATGGTGACTGGATACTCAATTCACCAGTATCTCCAAAGAATCCCTCTAGGTCCTTTTTTTTTTTTTACTTCCATGGACCAGATTATGGATCTAAATTAAATGAAACCTTCAACAATTTCAATATTTTTCTCCATTTACCAGACTTTCTCCATAGTTTGAGTCCAGTTCTTTCTGTAGTCTTTTTTTCCATGCTGTTTTATGTTCAGATGTGACTTTATGCTGTTTTATGTTGAGTCGTAATCCATACCAATTTTTTTGTTGTTTCATGTTGAGGTGTAATCCATGAATAATAACGTAATATGATGATGATGATGATGTAATAATAATGTAATCTTTGAGTCTCATCAATAAAGGCTTTAAGTTCTCCTCATTTTCTAAGCATCTGAGACTGGGCAATGAATAAGGATGACAGAAGAAGTGATGCCTTTCAGCTGTGGTGTTGGAGAGGCACACTGAACATCCCATGGACAGCCAAAAGAACAAACAAACATTTTTTGGAAAGTGTGCATCCAGGATGCTCTTTGGAGGCAAAGATGATGAAGCTTCACTTCACATACTTCGGGCACGTTGCTAGAAGGGGCTATTCTTTGGAGAGGGAAATGATGTTTGGGGAGGTAGAGGGTGAGTGAAGGAGAGGAAGATCCTTGACCAGGTGCATTGACATAGTCACTGCTGCAATAGGCTCTAATGTGTCAGGAAGTGTGAGGATGGCACAAGGATAGGATAGGATTCAAATCTGTTTTTTATAGGGTCACTATGAGTCATCCTCGGTGACACCTAACAAAAACAACAACCAGGTTCTTGGATAATTAGCTCAGTGAAATAATATGTATGGTGAATTAAGAAAGTCTTAAGCACACTTTTGCTGATTTTAAACCATGCAGTTACCTTTTGTTCTGTTTATCATAGTTTGTTTAGGTTCTATATGAGTGCAATTAAGCATTCCAGAATTCCCAATTTTTACAATGTTATATACAATTTGGTAAAATCCACACAGTTGGGTGCCTTTTTATCATGAGTAAAACATCGGTAAAGATCTGGTATGTTTTGCTTTTGGTAAAGATCCAACTAAAGATAACCTGTCCTAACTCTGTTTAAACTTCTGGCAGTTCTCTGTCAATATTATTTCTAATATTGCAATTATTTTTAAATTATCTTCAGCAACATTTTACTTCTATGCAATATTACCTTCAGCAAAATTTTTCTTGAATGCAGTATTGATGTTTTGATAATTTCTGTATCCTGTTGAATCATCTTTCTTGGAAAGGGCAGGTATATGGATCTCTTACAGCTGGCCAAGTAACTGTGTCCCAAATGTCTCAGCCTAAGTGAGTGAGCACAACTAGCAGGTCTATCAGTGTGCAGAAACAATTCAACTTTGTTAATTCCTGAAGTGATTTTTTTTTATTATTATTTTTGTGTGAGTGTACCGTCAAATCAGATCTGACCGGTACAGGAGGAGATTGTCCCTCCTTCCCCGGCAAAGCATCTGGTGGATTCGAACCGTGCGCCTCTGGGATTGTAGTTGCAGCTCCTTGCCACTAGGCCACCAGAGCTCCCCTTGAAGTGATATTTTTCACCAATCCCTTAAGGCAGCTTGAATTCCTTTCTTCAGTATCATTAGTTCCTGATTATATGCGATCTCCTGAAATGGCTAAAGGCTATTCAATGTTTTTTGGTACAGTGACCAAAGTAAGAATTTCTATCTTTTTTAAGTTTCCTGCATCATTCAATATTTTGTCCCATAACCCTTCAGTACTCCAACTTGAAGTTTGAATCTTTTTCTTAAGACTTAAGGTGAGTTTATTCTGCATACAACACTCAATAAACTATTTTTAAAAATAATTTATGAAAATTTATTATAAAATGCTTTGAAAAAAAGTTTTCTCTATTTACTCAAGTGACTTTATTAAATACCTGTTATGTACTTAAACAGAAGTGCTTTCTTGGTTTCATTTCCTTTTCCATCTAATATATCTAGATCCCAGATAGACTATTTCAATTAGCTACAGCATGCCTTATCTTCTTGTTGTTGTTGATCGCCTTGAGTCAAGCACGACTCATAGCAACTCAATGAACAAAAAAAATGCCTGAAGCCCCTCTACAACTATCGACATTTATCAAAGTTCATAGGGTTTCCGGAGGCATGTTATTTAGGAAATAGATGCCATCCTGCTTTTACACCTTTTACAGACTTTTACAGACTTGCTTTTGCCTATCTTCTAGAACATTATACAAGTATGCAAAAGGTATTTCTTGAATTATATGTACTTAGAGTGAATTTCCTAGGGTCTTGCAGACTTTCAATTTTTAGTAATGACAACTCTCCAAAGCAATCAAATTCATATTAAAATCAGCATATTTAAACCTGTCATAGTATGTTATTATTTTTACATGCCATTGAGTCTGCCTTATCTTACACCTTTAATAACAACCATTTTATAGAGTAACTCTGGGACTGTCACTCTTTTTCTGAGTTTCCTCAACTACAAATGAAACCATTAACTACATTCTCATAGAAGGTTGTTGGGATTATATTTTATTATAGATCTAGATTACTTTGCACAGTTACTGGCATATAACAAATGCTTACTAAATATCAGCTGTATAATCAGTATGATTATAATAGCTATATTCTAGAGGACATTACATAACTGAACGCAATGAGAAACTACAAATCAGTTTTAGATTTTGTGTAGCCTTTCAGCAATGTGGCACAACAGTGGGTTCACCAGCTTGTATGTGTGGTTATTCTCTCCCTCCCGCCTCCAATCCTCATAAATGATAACCTCAACTGTTTACTACCACCCAGAAGTCCCCTATCCCATTGCCTCCCTTCTTGTTGTAATAGATGCTCATTCTATTCTGTTTTGAGTAAAGAGATTATCAGGAAATAATCTTTATTTGCTTGCTTGTTACATGAACTTCTATCTCAGTGGGGGACATGTCCCCTCCCTGTTCAAAGCTTCCTAACTCTACTTCCTCTCCAGAATCCCAAGTAGCCTCATTCTACTAATCTGTAACTTTTTCAATTCATCCTTATTGGTTTTCTCTCTGTACATAAATATGTTTAAAATCTCACATCTTAGGAAATGGGATCCAAAATACTTCAATGCTACATATTTACCTAACAACTATTTTATATTCTCAAAATTACTAAGAAGCTGTGCTGTAATCCCCAAGGCACACAGTTCAAATTCACTAGCAGCTCCATGGTAGAAGGCTGGGGATTCTCCTCCCGTGTGATTCACTGCTTCTAAAAATCTGCTGTAGAATGTGACTCAAACGGGAAACAACAACAAATGTTCATGATCAAGCTTCTTAAAAAAACTGAGGAAGGCAGTCTACTCCCTCATTCTTTGTTCTCACTCAAGTACTTGAAGCAAAGCTTATTTCCCTGACCCTTTTGTTGAAGAAGCAAGTCTCAACAGATAATTTTTAAATTGAAATAATTCAATCAGAGAATCAGCTTTGTGGTATTTTAACATCCCCTCCTATTTGCTTCAGAAATTTGACTAAATAAACATTATTACAGATAACATTGATAACTATGGGTACATTATCCTATATTTGACATTTATTATACTTTTACTGCACATGCTTCTAACTTTAAATACAATAGTTCAGCATATTTTAAAATTTATATAAATGATATATCATATGTATCATCTTGGTTTTTAATTAAAAATTTATTCAAGTTAACAGATGTAGCTCTAAAGTCATTCCATTTCTGTTCTATTGTTTTAATGCTATGATTTACTAATTCTAATATTATTGGCTATTATTTTATTTTCAGTATCACATATAATTCAACGAACACCTTTTACAGACTTGCTTTTGCCTATCTTCTAGAACATTTTACAAGTATGTAAAAGGTATTTCTTGAATTATATGTACTTAGAGTGAATTTCCTAGGGTCTTGCAGACTTTCAATTTTTAGTAATGACAACTCTCCAAAGCAATCAAATTCATATTAAAATCAGCATTGTTCTTGTTTCACATTCCTGTTAACAAAATTTATCAGACCATTTTTAATTACTGGAATTACATCTCAGTGTTCAAATCGACATTGTGGCTATCTTTATTAGTCACCCAACTGACTGTCTTTTGTTCATTTTTCTATTGAGTGATTTGTTTTTACTTGCTTTTTTATACTATCTAGACAACAAGCCTTTGCTAGTCAATGGACGCTAAGTATTTTCTCCCAGTCTGTGGCTTGTCTTTTAACAAGGCTTATGGTTTCATTTGTTACTTAAAGTTTTAAAATTCATTATATTCAAGTTTATTAATCCCCTCAATCTTTTGTTTTTGCTCTCTCACCTCTTCTTTACAAATTTCTCTATCCCAAAGCAATAAAAAACATTTGTTTCCTTCTTAATTTTTTTTTATAAACTGGTTTATTTACAAAGTTTGTATACATTGTTTTTCATACCAGATATTTCCCATTTTGAAAGTTTTGCTTTTTCATATATAAACTATCAGGAAAAAACTTTTGTATACGGGTAGTTATTTGACCTAGAGTTATTCACTGAAAATTTCTTCTTTCCCACTGACTGTAATATCAGTTATGTCACATAGAGTTAACCTGTGAACAACACAGATTTGAACTGTGAAAGCTGACCCTTGAAAAACATTTGAGTGTAAACTACACGGGCACCAGTGTTAAAGTGCCCACTTAAAATGCCACGTGACTCTAAATCTAAAAAACTCCAGGTGACTCAATAAACTCTAGGGAAAGACAAACTTCTCACACAGAAATGATAAAAAAAAAATACTTGAGCTCACAGCATAGCAACGGGGGGAGGGTGGGGAGTGGAATCTGTAAACGAGCCCATGGAATTCAAACACATGCTGTTCAGGGCCAGCTGTACTAGGGCTCTATATTGGGTTTGCTTTTCTATTCTACAGGTCTATTTGTTTATCCTTACCCTTATACACAGCACTATCTTAATTGCTGTTGTGTACCCTTTAGTTGGTGCTGACCCTCCAATGGGTTTTCAGAGGCTGTAAACTGCATGGGAGGAAATGCCCATCTCTTTCCCACAGAGCTGCTGGTAGATCTAAAATATGTGCCTTTGGGTTGGCACAGCAGCTCTTTATCAACAGGCCACCAGAACTCCCTATGGTAACCTAGTTACCATATCTTCAAAAATCATTTTATAGACAAAAAGAAATGTCCCTAATTTTGCATACTTTAAAATTATATTTGCTATTCTTGATGTTTTCCTTTTTAATGTGAACTCTGTCGCTGTAAGGTACCATTGAGTCACTACAACTCACAGCAACTCTATGAACCTTGTGTTACCCTGCACCATCCAGAACATCTGCCACGCTCGTCTATTTTTTTAAAAATTTTTTAAATTTTATTATTTTGTGTGTGTGTACCGTCAAATCAGATCTGACTGGTACAGGAGGAGATTGTTCCTCCTTCTCCAGCAGAGCATCTGGTGGATTTGAATCGTGCACCTCTGGAATTGCAATACACCTTCTTGCCACTAGGCCACCAGAGCTCGGCTGCTCCAGTCTATTTTTACAGTCATGATGTAAACCCATCTCTTTCAGGGCTGTCAGCTCTGTCACTGACCCTCAGGGCTGTCAGCTCTGTCACTGACCCTCGACCTTTCCCAGCACAATGTCTTTTTCCAAGGACTGGCTCCTCCTGACAGCATGTCCAAAGTATGTGAGGCAAAGGTCCACCATCCTTGCCTCCAAGGAGCAAGTTGTTTGCACCTCCTCCAGCAGATTTATCTGTTCTTTTGGTAGTCCATGGGATAGTCAATGCTCTCTGCCAACACAATTCAATGGCATCAATTCTTCTTCAGTCATCCTTAACTGTCCCACTTTCAGATGGATAGGAAGCAACTGAAAATACCATGGCTTGGCTCAGGCACAACCTAAGTCTTTTATCCTAACTCATTAGCACTTTGGAGAGGTCCTTGGCAGTCGATTTTCCCAATACAAGATGTGTTTTGATTTCTTGATGGCTGCTGCCATGGGTTTTGAGCTCAATGTAAATGTCAGATGCACTTAAGTCCAACCAAAACTTTACACAAACAAATATGCTCTTAGGATTTAGAAAGAAAAAGTGGTGATAGTGGTCAGCTTTGCCTTGTTTCTCCCTTCAAGAATCGCTTCTACCATTAAATCTCACCATTAAATAGGGCAGATTTTCAGAAGATTCTTTTTTTTTTTTTTCAGAAGATTCTTTGATAGCTATTCCTTATCAGAAGAAGGCAGTTTCTTTCCTCCTACCTCTAGTTCCTGGTTTACTTATTTCATTATAAGATGTGATGGGCAGTGCATAAGAAAGAGAAGACTCTCAGGAAGAGCAGGGGCTATAAAATGACCATCACTAGATTTATGAACTGGTGAGCAGGTGGACAAGTCTTTCACTAGGATTTTGAATCTAACAGGAAAAAGATTTTTAGGAAAGAAGATGGTGAGTTTGGTTAAATTTGAGGTATTGCTGAGACATTCAAATAAAGAGATCTCATAGACACGTGCTGACCAGTAGGGCAGTCGCTATTCACATGCAGCTACTGAGAACCTCAAAAGGGGCTGGTGTAAGACAAGATAATGCCAGAAATGTTCATACCAACTTTTAAAAACCTATTATTAAAAAAGTTTTTAAAAAGAATTCATTAATATCTTCATATTAATTACATACTTGAGATGTCAGTATTTTTAAATACCAGGTTAAATAAAACATATTAAAAGAATTGTACTTTTTAAACATTTTTAATGTGACTACCCTGAAAAATTTCTATCATATATGTTACTCCTTTTATGTTTGTACTGAATACTAGTAGTATTGGTGATGACTGTTGTTGTTGTGTAATGTCGAGTTGGAACGGACCCACAGCTGACCTTCGGTGAGTTTTCAGAGGCAGTTAATCACATATGAGAAGACTGCCCATTCTTCTCCCACGGAGCAGCTGGTGGCCTCGAACTGCGTGCTTTCGGAATTGCTGCGCAGCTTCTTGCCAACAGGCCACCAGAACTCCCTATGTCCTAGTCCTAGGAGGTAAATATTCATGAAATAGAGATTTTCAAGTCATAATCTTATCTGTGCTTTTGGTGTAAGTGAATCTGCCCAAAAGTATACTGCGTGAATAAGGGACTAATGCACCCAAACATAATTTAATTTACAAAATACCATTTACCAAAAACTTCTTGGGGACATTTGTTTGCAAGTTAAGAGACACAGAAGCAATATAAATAATGAGATTCTATGTTCTAATGAAGTCAGATCACAGCTCACATTTAAAAAAAAAAGAATTACAGCACTATTATTCTCATTGAATAGAAGCTTCCTCTGTAGAATTTTTTATATCTATGCAAAGGAGCGTGACTGATAATCCCACATAATCCGATACTGTTAACCAACCTGATGAAAAGGGTCATCTCTATATTCTTTTTTCACATAGGGATTAATCTGAGGATTTTCCACATCAGTCTCACTGGTGCAAGACGAACGGCATTCTGCACAATGTAACAAGTCTTCCCATAACACATCTTCTGTTTCAGATTCGGGCCTTGTGCTCTCAGAATCCTGTCTGGAACTTGAACAGCGAGAGCTGCAACTAGTACCCGATTTAGGGGCATCCTGAAATCAAGATATTCTTTGACATTAATACAATTTATGTACCCTTTGCAACTCAAAGGATGCTATCAGAGCCATATATTGTTATTACTTGCTAAAACACAAATACACTGTCAAAGGACAGTGAAAACAGGTAGTAAAACTTTAAAAAAAAAAAACCCACATACTAGGATTTAAGGAGTTAACAATGTCCTACATAAAATTTACTTAATTTTACACCTCAACTAAAGTTTTGCTTGGCACACTGAGGCTATGCTAGTTTCTGCTTAAATTTTACATAAAATCCAGAATTCTGGCATCCTAAATTCATATACTCACTACTATTAACCAATTTAAGTGTGTTTACTGGAGTTATTTTCTTACTCTAGCCTTTTTAAAATTTTTAACCAACATCTGATTTATATACTACTTCTATTTTTCAAACAAGCTCAACAAATTGACACAAAATTAACAAAAAATAAAAATACCATGCAATCACTATTTTATATTTATGAACTAGTCTATAAAAGTAAAAAAAACCCTGAAAAGTTTCATTTAAATAATTTCTAAATAATGTATCCTCTCCTAGGAATACTTACTGTACAAAATAGAGGCTTCATAACAAAACGTTTATCTTTTTATAAATTTTATTTTCAAAATTAAAAGAACTGACACTAAATGAAAACAGTAATAGCCATTCTTATCAACTATACCCTAAATTTCAAATTTTAACTTTTTTAGCTGTCCTCTCACTAAAATTTGTGAATTCTACCTTTAAAATGTTTGCTCTTTATTCTTGTCTCTTTCCCATACTATCACTAGAGTCTCAAGTAAGTTGCTTAAGAATCTTTCAAGAAGACCCAGTCTCTCTCTAGATCAACTATGCTTTTTCAGTCATTCTTAGCTGCACATTTTCATCCTCTCTCCTACCTTCCCCCGCTTGCAGTCGACTTTGCAAAGCACCTCTTGTTTCGGATTGTTGTCATACCAGACTAACCTTTTTTAAAGTGCAATTGTTATTTAACTCTTTTCAAAAAAGATCCTATGTTGTTGCACAATTTGATGGGGTGGGGAGGAGCACGGCAGTGAAAGAAATGGGAAAGATCCAGTGTGGAAAACAATGTATACAGACTTCGCAAATAAACTAGTATAAAATAAATTAATTAAATAAAATAAAATTAAAAAAAAGAAAGAATGATTCCTTCTGTGGCTCCCCATTGGTCTCCTGGACAAAGTTAGGAGTCCCATTACCCAGCATGCTCGTCTTCCCACAGCATGATCCTTTGGGGCTCTGTCTTTCACTTCTCCCTCTACACAGCCCCTTTTCCAGTGACAGCTGATTACTTCCTAGGCCCTAAACACAGTTTGCTCTTTGCCAGTTTAGTCTTTGATTTTGTTCCTATCACTTATCACTAATCCAGTTCTCCTTTAGAGCCTATTCAAAGAAGTGGCAGAAAAATACCAACCTGAACCATTTTTCTAAGCCTCAGTTTCTTTATTTACCAGTTGAGAATAGAACTGTCCTAGTTAAAGAAGTGGTAAAAATAAAAGAAGCTATAAAGCTGGCACAAAACAGAAATTCAAGAAATGTGTATTTAAAGTCTTTTACTCAGAGTGATTTCCTTGTCACCAAACTGAGTTATTATGTATATTCACTTGACACACATTATTTTTTCCAGCATTGATAACATTATTTTCATTATTTTAATATTCATGTGTTTCATATACTCTAATTTATTCTAGTTGGTCTCAAACAAACTAAATAGTAAGTGCACAAAGGACAAAAAGCAAACAAATCTTTTTTGACGTGCTCACCAAAAGTAATAAAATATTTTGTATGAATGAGATACAATATGATGATGGTTTCACTGTATTAGAAAGGGGTATCACGAATATATACTTAGTTTGCTGAAAGAGTGCTTGCAGGGAGAATTGTTTCATGGAAAGGGGTAGTAAGTTTAGTATGAGCTGAAAAGAATAATGAAGACATAAACAAAAACTAAAGGGCAAACATCAGTCTTTGTTTTATAAAAATGCACAAAAAATATTTCATACTCACTAAGTCATCAGAATATCTGAAGTATAAATGATTTTCATCCTACAGTTTTCATTCCATTGAAAGGCACAGAAATTGTTCAGTATCAGCAATTGCTAATTTAAAATTTTTAAAAGCTAACCTAGCTGTCACTGAAATTTTATACAGACTTGGTAATCAGAAATAGGTAACATGATAAAAGACCTGATGATTTAATGGAAATGAATGAGTGGTATCAGAGCTAAGGAAATAATTTGTAATTCTCTGCAAAGAAATACCTGCAATTCTTTGTAAGTGTTTTTTTGCCAAATATTGACTAATAAAATCATTTTGTTAACGTTAAACATAACAAATATTGCCGATAATTGCTTATAGTTCAAACAGAATTTCAGCTGTTATATTTAGATGATTAATGGTTATCTTGAATTTTACTACAAATTGCTGAATTTTAAAAATGAAATTTTGTAATTAGTGAATATAGTTCTAGCTTACCACATTTAATTTGGTTTGCTCTGCTTTTAAATATTTACAGACAGGAAGTTAATTGCTCTGCTTTTAAATATTTACAGACAGGAAATTAAAACTGAACATACAGCCAAACCTTGAGGAAAGTGATTATTTAATGGGAACAAGCATTTACAATATAAATGCTTTGGCCGGGTAATTTGCACATCATTTACTTAATCCTAACCATCAATGGCCATGGTAGCAGCAGTTGGGAAATCTGATCATATATTGCACTGGGAAAATCTCTGACAGGACCTCTTTTAAGTCTTAAAGAGCAAGGTTGTCACTTTAAGGACTAAGGAGCAGAGTCATAGTGTTTTCAATCACCTCATAGGCATATGAGAGTTGGACAATGAATAAGGAAGACTAAGAATTGATGCCTTTACACTGTAATGATGGCAAATAATATTGAATATTATGGACTGCCAAGAGAATTTGCCATATGAAATTTGTTTTGGAAGGAGTAAATCCAAAATAGCATGAAGGTGAGGGTGACATTCTGTTTTTTAATTCTCAGATACTTAGGACATGCAATTAGAAGAAGCCAGTCCTGGAGAGAGAAACTATGCTTGGTAAAACAGAGGGTCAATGAAAAAGAGGAAGACCCTTAAAGAGATGAGGTCACATCTTTAAGAGAGGGCTGCAACAATGGGTTCAATCAAGCACCAGCAACTGTAAAGATCATGCAGGACAGACAATGTTTCCTGCTGTGTACATAGGTTTGCCATGAGTTGGAACATAGTCAATGGCATCTAATAATAACAACAGCAACAATAATAACAATATTCTGATAAGGCTAGCCTTATTATTTTTTGTTGTTGTTGTTGTTATATACCCCACATACCTGACCCCACTGTCACAGTCACTGTATTAAAATGAAACTCAAAATAAGTTTTAAAAAGTTCACTAATTTTTCTAAATTGTGATGTGCCTTTCCATCAAATGCCACCTTGGCTAGATAAAAAACCTTATCTATAGTAGGGAAGAAAGCCTGAAGACAATTTGGAGGGCTGAACAAAGTGAGACAGACTTAAACCAGGACAAATACTTAAAGGAAGTTGTCAGATCCCCAGGACACAGTTTCCATCCTAGAAAAGGATTCACGTACGACCTTAACCAAAGGAAAGAGGAAGCAGCTAATTAGATATACTCAATCCTCAAGTTACCACTGAGATCTATTCTTAACTATGTTGTTACAAGTGTGTTTGAACCAGGTGCATACAGTCCTTATGTAACCTTACTTAAGTGCAAAGATGATTTAAAAGTTGCACTTGAAGCAAGTGAAGGATGAAGAGTATGTTAAGAGTAGGGGGTTGGTTCAATTGCTTCCAGTGGGGAAAAATTTACATTATAGGGTGAGTTTCTGAAAGGATGTCTGTAACTCAAGGACTGGCTATAAACAGCAGAAGAAAAAGAACCATGGGGATTAATTGAAAGCAGATTAAATGGCAAGACCTTCATAATACTTATCCTACCAGCATATCAGATGATTGAAAAATTAAAGTTCCATATAGAGGTTTTCGTATGTGTCACTATGTGAAAGGTTTACAACAAGTGGTTGGATCACTGCTTGGTCATCAGGAATGAAATATTTCAATAAATTGTTACTGTCTCACTCCTAAAGACAGAAAACTAATAAGATTTTGAAGAGAGATAGTAAATAATTAATACTATACAGATGTAAAAGTGCACTGCCTCACTTCTGTCTTATTCAAAGGCGGGTAGGGTTGGGTTGTTGTTTTTTTTTTAATTTTACAAATGCCATTTAAAATTAAGATCATCAAAATATTTTTTAAAAAAGAATACAGCTTTTAAATATCATCCAGCTACACATGAAGAACTCAAAGACCAGATCTTATTTTTATAGAGTCTTCTGAATTACTGAGAAATTGAAAACTACCAAGGTTTATTAGGTAAATAGCCACCTTATTCAGGCTGATAGCTGTTACATAAAAACGAAATCTTAAGCAATGTATTTACTTAAAATATAAGATGGTGTTCTCCAGGAGTCTCAACAGTTCAAAATACAGCTGCAAATCAAGAAGAGCAAGGGGGAAAGAATTCTAAACTAAAATGAGTAGAGGAGAGCAGCAATAACCCTCTAGCTTCAGTCCAGTTCCACATAGTATAGACACAGATGACTAAGACTGTGAATCCCCCAAGTCTGGCTAGCTGGTTTAAAGACAGGGAATAGATTACCAGATAATGGGGGTGAGGAGGCAAGGAGCAGATACCCTAGTATCTATGTCTAACAGTTCAGATCATTTGCTCACAGGGTCCTTATGATGTGACTTGCAGGTACCTAACAAAACAACAATGACTGTCATAGCGAGCACAACCAGAGCAACCAGGAAGGTGAACCAGAGATGCTATCACAAAGAAAAGTCCACAAAGAATAACATCTCTTCAAATCTTAACAGGTTGAATGTATAGCTGTATTTCAGTAAAGCTTAATAGTTATTTTTCAGGATTTTTCTAAGTCATCAGGAGAAAAAAAAATCAAGTTTAAAAAGGGACGGAGGTAATGTTTTTTGAAAAATCACATAACAACTAATTAATTTGTCTGGAAGCCAGATGATGGAACATGAATGTTGAAAATAGAATGTGAAGATATTTTTTAAAAATTAAATTCTTTTCCTATTTAAATAGTTTTAAGATATGTGATAGAATTGGAAATAAGTTTGGAGAAACTAAAAAAAAAAAAAAAGGAAAAAAGAACAGGTGACAGTGTGAATGAAATTGCTTCAAATAATGAGTTCTCTATACTCAAGAAGTTATGAAGCTCTTCAAATAA
This sequence comes from Elephantulus edwardii, assembly GCF_000299155.1. Classification (NCBI taxonomy): domain Eukaryota; kingdom Metazoa; phylum Chordata; class Mammalia; order Macroscelidea; family Macroscelididae; genus Elephantulus; species Elephantulus edwardii. Next base: position 4,700,503 of record NW_006399772.1, read on the forward strand.
CAGGGGAGGGGGCAAAGGACTCAAGTGTTCACAGACTGAATCTCCCTCTTTAAAAGTAATCAGCAAACTGACTCTAAGAGTCTTCAGAAATAAAAGACAAAATGAGTGTAAATGTCTCAATTTGTGTGCAGTACATGAATCGGAACTGGCTACTCTATAAAACTAGAACATGTAACAAGAGATACAGATGGGAATTTTTGTTATTACAATAGTAATATTCAAGTATTGAAAGGAGTGTCCAATTAATAACATAAGAGACATGAACAGCCAAAGTGTATACCTCATTAGGGTAATGTTTCTTATAATGGTGTGACTTTCTATTTCGAAGAATGCTTTCAGAAGTCCTGTCCATGCGACGTCGTAATGGGTATCCTGTTTCGGGCCCTTCCTCACTGGAGACTTCATCCGAGACATTAGCGATTGTCCTTTGGGCATCCTAAATTGAGAGGAGAGAAAGAGGATTGGATGTGATTTATAGTAAGAGTTTGTAGCTCTAACACTGACAAATTTAAAATGATACATGCACATATACGAATTCTTATTTATCTAGTGTAGCTATTACAGAACCACAAGTGCATGGCTTTCACAAACATTTATTCTCGCACATTTTAGGAGGCTAGAAGTCCAAATTTAGGGCACCAGCTCTGGGGGAAGGCTTTCTCTGACAACTCTTGAGGAAGAACTTTACCTTCTTTCAACATTTGTGGGCCGAGGATCCCTTGGAGGTCTCCATGTGCCCTGGCATCAATCTTCTTGTGAGTCTGGGAGGTTCACAATGCAGAGGAACCTTGGGTCCAAATGACAAGCACCTGTCCAGACTTTTCTTTTTTCAATTATTAAGTCTTTCTAATCTCCGCTCAGTTTTTAAATCTCTTTATAACTCAGAGACTGACCTACTGTATATCAGACTTATTAACATAAATTCCATTATAATCTTGCCTCAGTAATATCATTGGAGCTAGGATTTACAACACAAAGGATAATTACATGAGATTAATAAATGGAGGATAATTACATAATACTGAGAATCATGGTCCAGTCAAAGTAACACATATTTTGGGAGAGACAACTGAATTCATTACATATGGAATATAAACACCACTTCAAAATACCTTTAAATGCCAAAGTCATTTATTGTTGTGGGAACTCACCCATAGCTGACCCCTCATCCTTTCAGAGGCGGTCAACTGCATGGTAGAAGACTGCCCATCTTTCTCCCCTGGAGTAGCTGGGGAGTTTAAAGTACGTATCTTTGCACAGGCAGTACAATTCCTTATCATTAAGCCACCAGAGCTCTCTAAGTAATCTACTAGTACTACCTTATTATCTGACTGAAACAATGGTTGCATGTGCGGATAGACTGCAAAAATGGACTTAAGAATGGCAGAGATAATGGGATGACACAGGATAGAGCAAGATTTCAATCTGTTGTTCACAGGGTCGCTATGAGTTGGAGTTGACTCAATAGAACCTAACAGCACCACCACCTGATTTTCTAGAAATGTAAGGTATTAGTGATTATACTTTTACTTTTATTTTAAATGTAATAAAATGATTCTACATAATTTGTCAAATACTGTCCTATAAAGTTTTTCTCAGCCAAAGATTTTAAACTGTTTACAAAATTAAGGACCATAAAATGGAACAAAAGCAGGACAGAGACTATCTAAAGGAGCTGAGAGAACAGAAGTTAACCAGGCATTGTGGTGTACTTTATATATTTTCTCAATTAAAAGATGTTATCAACTATAATGTCCACTATTGATCTAATAAAGATTTAAAGGACAGAAGCATATAACAGGACTGTCTATATGCACATACCAGATAGATATTTTGTACCTATCTATTTGTAAGAGGAGAACTGGTGGCACAGTAGTTAGCTGGTGGTTCAAACCCTCCAGCTTCTCCATGAGATAAAAGATAAAGCAATCTGTTTCTATCAAGAATTTGTATTCTGGCGACTGTACAGCCCTACAGAGTTACCATGTGTTAGAACTGACTTGACAGCAGTGGTATTTGTAAAGACATCCAGAATTAAAATATTCTATAAATCTCTATCTTCTCCCATGAGATTAAATGCTCTGAAAACCGAATGGAGGGTCAGCTATGTGTTGACTCCAACTCACTGGTATACAACAATAACAACAACATGAGACTCTAGAGAGTAAATTTTATTGATATTGTCATGTTTGTCTCAAATACACAAAAATATGTTGGAAAATTGTATGCATACAAGCTTATTAATAAAAGACATACACTGAAGGATTGGCAATTATGTGAGGCTGACATTATCAGAGAAGTAAATATTTGAAATAATAAAACCAGAAAGGACTACATGTTTTCAAATGTCATGAAAATATGTGCACTGCTGGGTAATTCCACATATCTAACATAAGAGTAGAAAAATCTCTTCATCAATTTTTCTCAATCCAAAATGTTTCTCTTTACATTCTTCAATATCATAAAGAGTTTTTAATTTGAGATTGTTGGTTGTAACACTTTTTATAAAAAGTAAATTATTTAATTAGAAAATTCAGCAAAACAAAGAGTAAATATTAGGCTCTGTGACAATAAACCCATGGCCTTTTTAACTATTTTTTTAAAAAACTAAACAAATTATAGTCATCCTTAACAGAGTTCTATAAAAACTGTTTTCAGCTTGAAAAACAAAGCAAAATAGATGTGCTAACATAAAAAATAAGAAAAACAAGATATTTTCTAATAGAAAATATGAATGGAAAAAGAAGTCTTAGTACAGATTCCAGTATAATCTGGATGGTCCATTTAATATAAATTCTTATGGACGCGGGGAAAGAAAAATTAAGGCCTAACAGATATCAGCTACTAATTATAGTGTGTCAACATTTTAGCCAGAATAAGCCAGGCTACTAATAATAAACCATTCTAGTTTAACTATACTATTTTCTACTTAATCAATGTGACTTACGAAGATCCACAGAAAAAATTCTGAATATATGTAATTCAGAAACTAAACAATTCAAGGGCAACTATTATATCCAGGTCACTGAATATCATCTCCTGTAAAAATCACAGAAGCCATGTTGGGGGAAGCACGCTTACTTTGGTGGGAATGTTCCTCAGTGTTCCTGTGCTCCAGGATGCCTCTTCTGAGCGAATGGTTTCACACCGGGTTTCATGGTTTTGGATTCCATCTTCATTGCTTTTAACGGTCTTTTTCCCATCCAGGGAGACATAGCCATTGTCAGTCTCAGTTGATTTATCAATTGAATTCTTTATTTTCTTTGATCTAAAAAAGGAAAATGTGCAGAAACATAAAATAACATGGCTTATATTGGATGGATAGTGATGGAAATTATGATCTGTCACTAACTCATTAGGCCATAATTTCCCAGCATTGTAACAGCTATCCTTGTTCTTACAAAAACCACTGCTGAAATAAAATACCTACCAAATAAAACAAACACATACATTAAAATACTACTCTTTTCAATTCAGGTTTTGACATCTTACAAATAGCAATTCTAAGGGACATGCCCTAATATATGAAAAGGTCTTTAGCAAAATCAATTTGTCTCTGAACAAATTCTAGGATCAAAATGCTGCTCACTGTATTACAGTTAATAATATATTTCAAAGTTTTATTTTTAAAAAAGTCTTAGTAATTTTTAGGTTAAATACCAATTAATAATTTAGTTTCATCTGATACATTAGTTTCCCCAGGTATATATAAGAATATATAAATATACCTGAAAAATTTATTTTCATATACAGTAGATATAAAATATAAAACTTCATGAAAAAATAATAACCAGACATAGATTCTAGAGAATGGTTAAAGTGAAACACACAAAGAAAACAAAGAAGTAGGCTCTTTCACCCACTGAAAGTAATCTTACCACCTGAAAAAAGATACTGTTACTATGTGCCATCAAGTCAGAACCAACTCACTTTGGACCCTCCAACATGTTTTTAGAAGCAGTAAACTGCACATGTTTATCCCAAGGAGTACAAGGTAGATTCAAACCTTCTGCCTTTGGGTTGCTAGTGCAATTCCTACCCACTAGGCCACCATTATTTCCATAGATCCATAACTTCAGAACATAATGGCTTGAGTTGAAAATACTGTATTTACTCAGTATATAAGACAATATAAGAAAACATAACAAGACATATTTTGATTCTCAGGTAAAAAAATATTTTTAATAATTTCTATCCAGAGACTACAGTGGGTGAAAGAATACAGAGAAATGGTTAATAGAAATATAATGTAAGTTTGAAAGAGAAGTAAAATGTGCTCATTGCAGATTAAGTCTATCATAAAACATCAGTAAAAACAAGTATATTGAATTATATTTAAATATTCTCCCCAGAATGTAACGTTTTCAATAAACGGCAAATAAAATTTATGTGAGTACACCTCATTTACCCATTCATTACCTGACATTTTGCAATTTTTATCATAGTAAAAAGTCTGGTATCTATTTTGTGCATCAATGATTCTACCTGGCAGTAATGAACACTAAGGTTTGAGGCAAGTGTAATGTTAGCTGTAATGGTTAAGATCATGTGCCAATGTACTCAGGCCATGATTCTCAGAGGTTTGGCAGCTATGCAATGATGCAGTCATCCTGTTTTGTGATTTGATGTGGTCATCCTCTATACTGGCATAATGTTGATTTCTGTACATTAACCTAGGCTATTAAACATAGCCATGTTGTTAAATGAGAAGAAGAGTGTAGACCTCTTTCATGTAAGTAAAAAACCAAAAGCAGAACATGTCCAAAAAAAATGTAATGATCATCTACTCTCAGTATTATTTTTTAAAATGCTCAGGAAAATACTATCTTTAACACAGCAGTTAGTTCAACTGGAATTGCGCTTTCAGAACTGAGAAGGATCATGTAAGGTACTGTCAAGTTTACTACATGTCATGGAGACCCTGTGAACAATGAACCTGAACCCTGCCCTGTTCTGTGCCATCCTCATATCTCTGACACACTTGAGCCCATGATTACAGTCACTGTGTCAACTATCTTGTGGTGGGTCTTCCTCTCTTTCACTGACCCTCCTCTACCTTTCTAAGCATGATGTCACTTTCTAAGGTTTGGCAGTATGTCCAAAATATGTGACTTGAAGTTTCGCCATCCTTGCTTCCGAGACACACCCTCACTGCACCTTCTCCAAGATAGATTTACTTGTTCTTTTGACAGTCCATGGGATACGCAGTACTCTTCTTCAACACCACAGCTCAAAGGCACTAATTCTTCTTTGGTCATTCTCATTCACAGTCCAACTTTCAAATACATAGTAAGTAACAGAAAAGACCATGGCTTGAATCAAATGCACCTTTGGCTTTAAACTGGCTCCTTATCACCTAGGAGAGGTCCCTGATAGCAGGCTTTCCCTATGCCACATGTCTTTTTTTATTTCTTGACTGCTAGTACTAAGGGAACTGACTTTAGAACATACCTAATTTTGTAATAATTTTTTGTTTTGTTTTTTTAAAAAAGGAGCCTAAAGTATAAAGAGATCTAAGTAGCTTTATAAAGGCAACATAGTCAGAGGTAAACCTGACACTGGAGTATAGAACTATAAAATTACATGTTCCATGCTACCATCAACAGCTTACTCTCTGGGAAACTGCCTGGTTAGATGTCTTTGTATTATACTCATCACAGCCTAGAAAGTTTCTATGTTGTACAAACAACTTTAGTCCCAACTTTCTCCTGCAAGGTTTCAGGTTTCGAAATGGAACAGACAAGCCATACTTCCTACAACTGCAGTAAGGCCCTGACACCACTAAAACAAAAATCATCCAGACCACATCTCCCCAGAGTTCCAAGACTCTGAAGTCCAATCCTGTGACAGTTTACTTCATATATAACACTTGGAGGCAAAGGCAGACCACGTAAGCAATGAGCCATAGAACAAAGATCACTTAAGAGGGGAGAGAAAGTGGATTATAGTAGAGAAAATTGGCAAAACCAGAAACTAACAAATAGGCAAAATTGAGACCTGAAACAGAAACCAAGGCTACCCCTTCAATCACTATGAAACATGTAGGTGTAGGAAAAGATAGAGGATGTAAAGTTTACTGATAAAATGGTGGAAACTCAAACAAAGAGAAGAGGGAATGTGCAGGAGAGGCATTTACGAAGGCATGTGGAAGGACATGGGGATAAATTAGACTCGACTGGACGAAAAGGGATGAAAGAGGGAAACGAAGCTGGCAGAACCATTAACCTGACAAGGTTAATCAGTAAAAATCTGTCTACTATGGAGATTGATTTTGGAATTTAGATGCACTGTTATCAATTGTGCTTAGCCGTACATGTTCATATCCTTGAAGATGTATCATGGAAGTGTTTCCAAAATCAATCTCCATAGTAGTCTATGTGTTTCCTATTGCCAAAGGGGCCCTTTAGAGTAGTGAGAGATCTTCACCCTGAAACCCACAGCGTCCCTTTTCAGCAGGAAGTAGGTAAGAGAATATGCCGTCCCCTTTTCCTTATGAATCAGGGTGAAGTCTCTCTCAGGGAGGAGTGATAGGGAACAGCAAGGGACACACTGACAAAGGAGATTAATCAGAACTGGCTT
>NW_006399772.1:4707181-4709058 GCF_000299155.1 Elephantulus edwardii
GAATGAAAACCCAAAATCTCTGTAAATGTTCATTAAAATTAATAAAATTTAATAATAATAAAAAAAGAATGAGATTCTGGAAAACTTAAAAAAATAATCTGTTTACTTGGTAGAAAACACTCTAAGAAGTAAATTCATTTGAGGAGTGAAAAGATAAAAAATTCTGGACCTGAAATGCTCAGGGAACACCTTAGAAAGATCAAGAGGCAGTTAGAAACACAGGCTTGGAGGCCAGTAATTTAAATACAAATAACCCAAAAAACCAAATCCTCTGTCTTAGAGTCAATTCTAACTCATAGTGATTAATGGTTTCTGAGGCTGTCGATCTTTCCAGGGGCAGACTGCCTCACCTTTCTCCTGCAGATGAGCTGGTGACTTCTGTCAACCTTTTGGCTGGCAGGCCAACACTTCACCTACTACACCATCAGGATTCCTTACAATAGAATGGTGATGCTGTCATGTGCTGTCAAATAGGAACCAACTCAAGGGGAGCTGACCCTCCAGCAGATTTCCAGAGGCTGTAATTCAAATGGCAGGAGACTGCCTATCTTATCTTTCTCCCCAGCAGCAGCTGGTGATTTACGCTGCCTGCCTTTGGGTTGGCAGTGCAACTCCTTACTCATTAGGTCATCAGAGTGCCTGAAAAACATGCACAGTGAACCAAAATCATGGAGAGTAAAAAATACAAGCACCTGGTTCAAAGGGCTTTGGAATAAGTTAAAAAACTTTTCCTTGTAAGCAGTTTTCTAAGACAAATGGATTCTTTCCTTACCAGGCTTGACTATCTCAAGCCAGGGAGAAAGTTCTAATATCAGTCATTCCTCTCAGCTATCTTTCCTAGTCTCCCTTCCTTATCCATGCTTTGTTCTCCTCCATACCATTCCTTCCTAATAATGGTATACAACACCATCATTAGATAAGCAAAGTGAATAAGCTATAATAACTATATGATGCTTATTGCCTAAAAGTCAATTAATAGCAAGTTAAGTTGAAAAGACAAAGCAAAAATGAAATTTCTCATCTCAGAGCTTACAAAGGGCCTTAAAGAACAAACACAGGCTGGGGAGAATGGCAAGTAGTAATTGCTTTTGTAGGAATATCATTGGGATGAGCAGCAGTGCCGTCTAGTAACGGCCAATACAATGGCAGCTAACGTGATAACAATGTCAGAGCAGGTTGTTGATGTCAAGAGCGGGGTCAAATACAAATGATTACTTAAGTACATTGAAGACAGTAATAATCAAGTTTTTCACACAAAGAAGCAAGTTTTTTTTATATTAGATTAAACACAGCTATCAAAAGGAAGAAGTTGGTATTAAAGATTAAAGTATAACAGCATAAAATGAAAAAAAATGCTTTTTAGTAGTATTTACTAAACAACAACAAAAGAAACAGCTTCTGGTAACTATACTCAACCCTATTACATTTACTTAGCAAAACCAGAGTTAACAATACTTCCATACATCAACCCAAACACTATGAGTCACAGGCAGCTATGTACAGTATACTCCTAGAAAAAGACACATTAAGCTTTACATTTGTTTTACACATTCTGTGACAAAACCAGTATATTCTGTATCGGCTTTTGAATAGAAATAATCTATCAAAAAATGTGTAAATTGTCTTACCCCCAGCTTTCTCACGTCCAGAGGGCCGAGTGCTGAGTACATTAATACCATCATCACACTCGCCTTTGAGGGTTTCTAGTTCCTCTAGAATGGGCGATCTCAGAGAAGGAACCTGCCCCCTTGCTTCCCTATGCCCTGAGCCCTGTCCAGAGCCCATATACATGTAATTGTCACTTAATAAATGTTAGTAATCTCTTAAAAAAAAAGAATGTGTAAAGATAAATTATGTCTTTGGTCTTTGCAGAGAAA
>NW_006399772.1:4709158-4740729 GCF_000299155.1 Elephantulus edwardii
TATATATTTAAAAACTGAATGTATTTCTACATGAAAAGGTTGACAAAAAATTTATACAATATTTAAAGAACTTGCTAGCTCAAGAAATCTCAAATTTGTGCTCGCTTCGGCAGCACATATACTAAAATTGGAACGATACAGAGAAGACTATTGCGCCCCTGTGTAAGGATGACACGCAAATTCGTGAAGCGTTCCATATTTTTTTTTAGGAAAAAAAAAATCTCAAATTTATTGTATAAAAGATGAAGACTCCTATGTTTCTAAATTTAAAAAGATTTTTTGTATTCTCTACTGTCCTGGATGAAGTAAAGGCTGGAATTATTCAATGGTGTTCCCAAAAATTCAGAGGCATATGAACAGATCTAAGATTGAATTAATCCCACGTTATTGGATGTTATGGAGTTGCTGGGGGCGTGGGGAGCGGGGCGGGGAATAGTACAAGGGAGCTCTGGTGGCTGAGTGGGTAAGGAATTGCTGTTAACTCAAAAGCAAGTAGTCTGAATCCAACAGCTTCTCCAGATGAGAAAGACGAGCACTTCCCTCTGTGCAGCTCATGGAACCTGGAGGGTCAGTTAGGAATCTCTAATTTGAGAGCAGTGAGATGACGATTGTTCTAGAACATGGTTTGGAATTTCTGATCTCATTCCCCTTTCCTTAAGGAATGAAGTAGGAAAAGGAGAGATGAAAATATCAGTAATAAAATCTCAGATATAAGAAAATGTCATACCACCACACAAGATAAAGGTAAATAACCCAATTGAAAAATGGGCACAGTATATGAACAGACACTTCAAAGAAGACATTCAGATGACCAACAAACACATGAAGAAATGTTCAAAATCCCTAGCCCTAAGAGAGATACAAACCAAAACAGCTGTGAGATACCATCTCACCCCAGTAAGAACAGCAAAATTTAACAGAACACCAAACAACAAATGCTGGCGAGGCTGCAGAGAAACTGGAACCCTTATTCACTGTTAGTGGGAGTGTAACCACTATGGAAGGCTGTATGGTGCTTTCTCAAAAGGTTGCAAACAGAAATACCATTTTAGTCAGCAATTCCACTTCTGGGAATTTACCCTAAAGAAACCATAACCGCCATCCAAGCAGATATATGTACACCTGTGTTTATTGATGCTTTGTCCGCAATAGCAAAGAGCTGGAAACGGAGCTCTGGTGGCCTAGTGGCAAGAAGCTGCACTGTAATCCCAGAGGTGAACAGTTCAAAGCTACCAGATGCTTTGCTGGAGAAGGAAGGACAATTTCCTCCTGTACCAGTCAGATCCAATTTGACGGTACACACACACACACACACACACACACACACACACAATAAAAAATAATAAAAGTAATAATAAAAAATAAATTTTAAAAAAAAGGGCTGGAAACAAGCCAAGTGCCCATCAACAAATGAATGGATAAAGAAGCTCTGGTATATTCACACAAGGGAATATACTACATAGCACTGAAAAACAAGGAACTCATGAAATACTGTGCTAAGTGGATGACCCTAGAGGACATTATGCTGAGTGCAGTATCTCAGTCACAAAAGGACAGATATTGCATAGGGACACTATTGTAAAACAGGACTGACACTGGGTTTGAGGAACACAGAGAAGAAGGGGAGGAATGATGTATATTGTAATATACAATACATTACAACAGATGAGGGAGAGAACTGTTTAAAAGGGATATATGATTAGGTATCATTGTCATGACAGGAGTCCCAAATGAAGGCTGCACAGTGCAATGGGCTTGGGGGGGAAGGACTGCATAGCAATGAGTTTTTTCTTTTACTCATCAAGGAGAAAAGTGAATTGGAGGGAAGGGGGTGGGCAGGGAGAAAAGTGCAACAATGAATGACTGGAAACCCTAAGTCTCTGTAAACTCATCAAAATTACTAAAAAAAAAGAAAGAAAGAAAATGTCATAGAAGTCTATGACCATCACTGCTAACCAGAGCTTTATGTGTATTTTGGTCACTTGCTACGTCTTTTCAAAGACTCACAGACCCCTTTATTTCCTCAGGTGTCCTCTACAACATGTGAAGTCTTAGACAAATAAATTAGACTTCTTTCTTGTCCCTAATCATCTTTCTAGGACCATTGTAACTTTAAAATCTAACAAGTTATCAAGTTGTGGCTTATGAGATACTTTTAAAGATCTAGGGTACAATCACATTTAAATCTCCTCTAGTTTTATGAGCTTAAATCAGTTTATGGTTTAAATGACAACTACTTCAAGTAATAGACTACATTCTGTAAAAGTCCAATTTTGATTCTTTTAACAAAAATTTCTGGAGAGGCTGCATACCATTTTAAATTGTACTATGCAGTATTCTCTAGTCTGTAATAACTATCAATTTACTGAGCCCTTCATTTTCATACTAGTATTAAAAAAACTTTAATGAAGTTAAATGGGATGGAAATTTTAAATGCAGGTCAAACAGATGTATTAACATATAACTTATAACCTGGTTTGATGTATCTGCCTCTAAATTAAAGAGTGAATTTAGAAGTTACTTTTCTCTAAAACAACAAACAAAAAAACAACCCAATAATTCCTGTGTGAAGAACATTTTTCACAGACAATGTAAAGATCAGACAAATTTGGAAGGACATGAAATAGTGTCTCTCTGAATTTTGAAATAAGTATTATGCTAAAGAAAAATAAAATCAGATACAATTCTTCCTTTTCAATCTGAATACTGAGTAAATCATCCAAGAAGTTGGATTTTATGAAGAAGAGTGTGTCATTAGGATTGGAGGAAGATTCATCAACAACCTGCATTATGCAGCTGACACAACCTTGCTTCCTAAAAGTGAAGAAGGCCTAAAGTGCTTGCTGAGAGGATCAAGCACTGCAGTCTTCAATAAGGATTACATCTCAATATCAAGAAAACAAAAATCCTCACCCCTGAACCAGTAGGTAAAATCATGACAGATGGAGAAAAGATTCAAAGTCTCAACTATTTCATTTTGCTTATGTCCACAGTCAACACCCTTGATACCAGCAGTCAGAAGATCAAGAGACTTATAGCACTAGGAAAGTCTGCTGTCATAGATTTCTTCGAAGTCCTGAAGAGCAATGATGTCAGTCTAAAGACTAAGGTGCACCTGATTCAGGCCACAGTCTTTCAAATCACTTGCTATGTATTTGAGACCTGGACAATGAATAAGGATGACAGAAGAAGAATCAATGCACTTGATTTGAGATGCTGGAGAAAAGTGTTGAATATACCATGGACTGCCAAAGCACAAACAGATACATGTTAGAGAAAGTGCAACCAGAATGATCCTTGGAAGCAAAGTCGATGAAACTTCACCTCATATATTCTAGCCTTATTGTTAGAAAAGGCTGTACCTTGGAAAAGGACATCATGCTTGAAAAGGTGGATGGAGAGGAAGACCCTCAATGAGATGGACTGATGTAGTGTCTGCATCAAATGGACTCATATGAATGATGATGAGGACAGAGCAGAACAGGAAGAGTTCCGATCTATTGTTTATGAGGTTACTATGAGTCGTATATGATTTAATGGTACTTAACAACAACAACAATCTATTCAGTACAACTATTAAGTATAATGGAAGCAGGAGTGGCATCCACTTCCTAAATAACATGTTGCTGGAAAACCTAATGAACTTCAAAAACTGATGATAGTTGTGGGGGGACTTCAAGCCTTTTGTTCATAGGGTCGCTATGAGTCATGCTCGACTCGAAGGCAATCAACAACAACAACAAGTATAAAGATAAATATTGTCTTTTCATACAATAACTAATTGGAAGCAGGAGTGGCATCCACTTCCTAAACAACCTGCCTCTGGAAACTCTATGAAGTTTGATAAATGTTGACATTTGTAGAGAAGCTTCAGGTCTTTTGTTCATAGGGTCCCTATGAATCATGCTTGACTTAAAGGTAATCAACAACAACAACAATGGAATAAATAGCACCCTCTTCCTAGGATACTGTCCACAAGCATGTTATGCAAAAATTCACTTAGCATCCTTAAGAAATGATTTTTTAGGGGTGTTAAAGTTGGCAGAGAATGTACAGGATATGCTATTTAGATGAAATTCTGGTAACTCACTGTAATTAAAAGTACTACAGAGAAGATTAGCATGGCCCCTGCGCAAGGATGACATGCAAATTCGTGAAGTGTTCCATATAAAAAAGAAGAAAAAAAAAAGTACTAAATCTTAAGATAGAACTGATTTATCTTTCAAAATCAATTCTTTGGCTTCATTTTCTCAGTTTCATGTATTTACTCCACAGTAACACAGTATCTCCTAACTTTTTAAAATGTGAAAAACTATGGTTTGTATTAAAATAATAGTATCCTTTTGAGAATAAAATGTACTTAGTAATTAATGACAAAAGGGCATTCCCAATTTATAAATACAGATTTTTAAATAATGATTTTTCATCCTAATATTTAGGAAAAAATCAAGACATTATATACAGATTTTAGTTATTTGGGTGATTGTATATTTCTTTACCCAACAGTTATATTAATTGCTCTAGGAGCATAGTTCATAGGAAGCTGTGATGCTAATTCAAAGGCTAGACTTCACTGACACTTCAAATTCACTAGCTGGTTCTTGGGAGCAACATCGAGCATCTCCTTCCATATAATTATAACCTTGGAAATGCAACAGAGCGTCAGTTATGAGTCAGCTCGAATTGGATGGCTTTCAGTGCTTTTATGTTAACTGCAATATTATAATGGAAGTGTCTGGCTTTTCAATTTGTAATAACCAGAAAAAACACTGTCAAGCAAATTTCAGCAGATATGTCATAGTTTAAACCATTCTGGACATATAAAAGCCAGAACTCAGTTGGGAAATTATGAAATTAATATTTTTACTAAAATATGTTTAAAGCTTATGTTTAAAACAATCTATATACTGGCAATCAAGCCCTAAAATAACAACGCTGAAAACAGTTTCATGTTAAAAACAAGGCACTCATCTCTCTACAGTTACTGTTCTGTGCTGTTAAGTCAGAACCGACTCTTTCTTTTTTAAATTTATTATTTTGTGTATGTGTACCATCAAATCGGATCTGACTGGTACAGGAGGAGATTGCCCCTCCTCCAGCAGAGCACCTGGTGGATTCGAACCACGTACCTCTGGGATTGCAATGCAACTTCTTGCCACTAGGCCACCAGGGCTCCCTAGAACCGACTCTTAACAGACCTTCCAATTCCGTTTCAGAAACTGAAATCAAATGTTGACGAGACTGACCATCTTTCTCTCGCAGTTGGTATATTAAAACAGCATGCTTCTGACCTGGTAATATAATCCCTTATCATTAGTTAGATGAATTCTGAATACTGCATAATACAGTATTAATTCTGGACAACCAAAACAACTAACTAATTAACAGAAAGCAAAGCAGCCAGAATGCTCCTTGGAAGCAAAGATGGCAAAGGTTCATCTCACATACTTTCGGCATGCTGCTAGGAAAGGCTATTCCTTGGAGAGGAACATCACAGTTGGTGAGGTGGAGGGCAAGCTACAGACAGGAAGATCAACCAGATGGACTGACACAGTGACAGCCACAATGGGCTCCAGTGTGTCAGAGATTGTGAGGCTGGCACAGGACAGGCCACATTCAGATCTGTTGTTCACAGGGTCACTATGAGGCAGGCTTGACTCGACCGCACCTAACAACAGTAACAACACATGTAACTACTTCTCTGAAAGTCTCAAGAAGATTTTAAGGAATTTATTTTCCAGTAAGAAAATGGTCACATCCTAAAAGTATTTAAAAGATGAAATAATCGAGAGGTAAAGGCAAACTCAAACCCAAGAGGAGAAAATATATACACAACAAAATGTATACCTTCACTAGAGAAAGAACAATCAGGAAACATATTTAATCAATGCCATGATACTGCCAACTATCAAAATGTTGGAAGACTTTCCAAAACGTTTTGTGATTGTTGTTATGTACCAATGAGTAGGAAATGACCCATAGCTGACCCTCTATTGGATTTTCAGTGGAAGTAAATCACAAGGGAGGAGATTGCCCAACTTTATCCCATGGAGCAGCTGGTGAATTCAAATCGAGTGTCTTTGGGTTGGCAGCACAGCTTCTTACCACTAAGCCATTGAAATAAGATGCCTACAATGTAACCACATAACAACATATGATACACTTAATCATAAGAGCACAGTCACAAATTGATGAAAAAAATGGTATTAGTAGAGAAGTTAATAAATAAGGTAGAAAACGGTTATTTGCAATATCCTATTCCTTGATTTTAAATTTAGCAACTTTCATGAATTATGGTTAGAATTTAATCATAACTTTGAAACTTATTTCAAATATGGTATGTAAACTATATACAGCTAGCAACATCACCTCTAAATGTTTTTAATTAGTTGTGAAATGTCAGAAAAGGAATACTGCATCTCTATGTCAAATAAAGCCTTAAATAATACAAACCCTGATAAAAAGAAAGCAGCATGCCAGAGATCTCTGAAGACAGCGCCAACACTGTAAGAGGTGCTTGTCCCATGGCTCGGAACTGGTCCTTCCTGTGTGTTATCTGTGGTACTAGAACCATCTCCTTCCCTATGTACTTCCAAATGCGCTGCTTTTCTTAATTTCCTTCGTCAGAAGAGATTAAGAGTGGAAGGTAGCTTTAAAGTTTTAACAAGCAATTTCTCTGTAGTGCATCCAAAATTTTGGTAAAGATAAACATAGGAATTTTAATGAAAAATAAAATTCAGAATTACTGGATAAAATTTAATCCAAATATGGTGAACAATCAAGATCAATTATTATAAACATTAGCATATTGTTTCTTGCTCATACTGAGGTCAGTGGACACCAGGTTATAAGGATTGCATTGGAAAAATATTTACAAAAGCATTTCTTCCCTATTTGAGTGCCACTTATCTGCAGATGAAGAAAGAAGAAAATTTGGATTAGAAAGAATTATGACCTAATTTGCCAGCAATGCTACTTATCTAATATAAGTACTATCTTTTTAAATGATACAGGCTTATATGCCAAAATTTCAACACTTAAGAGCTCTGAAAGCTATACTCTCTTATCAATAATATTCAGAGCAATATTTTATATGTTCAAAAGACCCTTAAAAACAGAACTTCACTATGCCAAGTGGCCAAAGCAACTTGCTACACTTGGGTAATCAAAGAGTAATATTAAATAGCATCGAATAGCATTTAACAAAAAAGGTTTAGCTAAAATTTTTTCGGCTGTTTAATATCACTTTAAAAATCCAATATTTTGCAGGTACTATGACTTATTAGCAACTCTAGCTAAAATACATTACATATTCTGATATTGTATTACTAGTAACGATCCTCATAGGAAAAAGGAAACCCCAGGCATGTGGTCTCAGAACAGTCTTGATGCAAAGAAAGAAAGCAATTTGTTAGCTGATTCTAAAGCTAAGTGCTTTACTTTGAAAGACCAACTTTACAAGATAACATTTCATCCTACAGTAAAATGGACAAGAACAATCCTGGATTCCAATTACAGAACTCTACAAAAAGATCACTTTTAAACAGAGCATACCTTCTCCTCTTACCCCCTGCACTTAGCGGGGGTTTGGGTGTTCTTGTCGAAACAATTTGGCAATGCACAGTTCCCAGGAGCAGCATCAGCCATATCGGCCCAATCACTTCCGTCAGAGGTATGCTATGTGGGCTGGAAGCGGAATAGAATAATACTATGGCTGCAACTACAGAAAGAGAAAGAGAATAGGTTTAATTTTAGATGTGACAGTCACTGCTTTAAAACTGTTCTTACCTTACAGCTGCCAGATTATTTTTCCACATTTCAGTAAGTTTAAAATGTTACTCCAGACAAATTCTTTCAGACTATTTTTATTGTCTGCCACCGGCTAACCATGCCATTTAGTAATAAATTCATAGAACAAAACAGCATGCAGCATAATCCCTAAAGCACATATCTAAACACTATAATCAAAATTAGTTGAATGGGAATCCAAGCATTCATGATTAAGATCTCAAACCATTAAATGAAACACAGTAATGTCAAGTACATTTATTTCTTTATATTATAAATAAGAAAGGCCTATGACAAGAAGGCAGCTCTGGTGGCCCAGGAGAAAGAAGTTCCATTGCAATCCCAAAAGCATGTGGTTTGAATCCACCAGATACTACAAAGAAGAAAGATGAGCAGTCTCCTACCATGTGATTTTTTTGCTTCTGAAAACTCACTGGAGGGTCACCTATGAGTTGGTTCTGACTTGACAACACACAACAGTAGCATCATGATAAGTGTAAGGAGCCTCAGTGACATAGTATTACATGTTGAGCTATTAAGCAAATAAAATCCCCCAGCAACTCCACAGTAAAAGATCAGCAGTCTCCTTTTTTAAACATTTACATCCTTGGAAATCTAAATCACTGTGCATTAGAATTGACCAGACAGTGGTGGGTATTTGGTTTTATGTTACGTGTAGATCACTGGATGACACAAACCATTTACACTTGACTACTGAATCAAATGTTGGTTGTTCAAACACATGCAGTGCACTGTGAAAGAAATACCTGGAGATCTACTTTGTGTTAGCTCCATCAGATTTCAGCCACTGAGGACCACATGGAGCATGTTCTACTCTGACATACTCAATGGCAAATGTTTTATTGGGGGTGGGGTTGCCCCCAAAAGGGAAGAACACACTCTCTGGGAGATACATGGTTCTACTGACCTTGATTCCGACATATAGAAGTGCAGGACATTCAAAAAAGGTGGTTTTAGTCTATCTACAAGGGGATTTGTCATTAAACAGAGTGGATTCAACAACTGAAACTGGGGAATATCAACACCTACAAGGAAGAAGCAGCAGCACACTTCCTCTGGGCAAGAGGTTCCTGCACCAGCCAAACTGGGCCTATAGGAGCAGGGGCAGCAGCCCCAGCAGCCTCAGTGGAGAATCAGAGACCTGATGTGAGACAGAACTGACCTTGGGTCGGCTGCCGCAAGCTTGCTGGAGGACTGAGGGAAGATATTGTAACTGGTAAGACTAGGGAACATTGTGACACTGATCTCAGCCATGAGGCTGAAGACCAAAAGGCCAGAATTCATGCTTGGAAAACTGTCTGAAATAAGGGATTGTACGCTGATGCAACCTGAATGACAGATTGTTAACTTCCCTAATAAACCCCAGAACTGTGAATACAGTTCTATAAAGTCTGTATGGTCACTGCAATACACTTTGAACCCAGCAGAGCAGGAAGATTGGTGCTGGAACTATTAAAAATAGGTGCAGGAGCAAAGGAGACTATGTCAGGCCTCAAAGGAATTAGTTCTGTAGTGTGGATGTCACTACTGGGGACAGTTCCCCTTTGTGGAATGAGCAGGAGTCAGACTCAGCTCTTCCTAGGCTGTCCTTGCTCTAATTAAAGATAAAAATGTTTAAACACCAAGTCTGCTCACTGGAAGCTCAAGACTACCGAAAGATCCCTCAAAACAGAAGTTTAGGTGATCTGCTTCTGAAAAACAAGTCACCGAAAATTCTGTATAGAACAGCAGATAGTTCAAAATCAGGAAGGGAGTGTGTCAGAGATGCATGCTGTTCCCAAACTTTTCCAATCTATATGCGGAACAGATCATTTGGAAGGCTGGACTTTATGAGGAAGAACGTGGCATCAGGATTAGAGAAAGACTCATCAACAACCTAAATTAGCAAACGACACCACCTTACTTGCTGAAAGTGAGGAGAGCCTGAAGCATTTGCTTCAGAGAGTCAAGGACTATAATCTGCAATACAGATTGAAGCTCAGTATTAAAAAAAAAAAGAAGATTCCCACCACTGGGCCAACTAGCATCATCATAATAGAGAGGAGACTGACCTTATTAACAATACTCTTGGTACCAGCAGTCAGGAAATCAAAAGATGAATTGCCTTAAGAAAATCTGCTTTCGGGGACCTTTCCAGAGTGCTAAAGAGCAATGATATCAGTCTGGAGACTAAGGTGTGTCTGTCTGGTCCAGGCTAAGGTCTTTGTAACCATCTGTTATATATCAGAGATCTGGACAATAACCAAAGAGGTCAAAAGAAGAAGTGATGCTTTTCTATTATGGTGCCAGAGAAGAGTACTGAACACACGATGGACTGCCAAGAGAACTCACAGGTCTGTCCTGCAGAGGGTGAAGCCAAACTTCCTTGAAGGCAAGGATTTTGAGGCTCCATCTCACATACTTTGGACATGCTGCCAGGAGGAGCCAGTCAAAGGGTGGAGACAGCACAGGAGAGGAAGAACTCAGATGAGATGGATTGACACAGTAACTGGGGTAATGAGTGGAGGTGTGTCAGATTAGTCCAGGATAGAGCAGGGTTTAGAGTTATTGTGCATAGAGTCACCATGAGTTGTCAATTCAATGACACATAACAACAACTATTACTTTGAGACACAAAAGGTCACTATGAGTAGCAGTCAAGTCTGTAAATATGGGAGTTGGGTTATGACAAACACATGATATGGCCATAAAGAATTTCTTATTAATAGAAATCCATCTACTTAAGAAGTTGTCAAAAAATTTGATATTTTACTTAGATCTACAATCAACACTCATGAATACAGCATTTAAGAAACCAAAACTGTACAAGACTTATTTAAATTCCTAAAGAGCTAAGATATTTTAAAGACCAAGGTGTGACTGATGCCGGTTAGGTTATGATATTTTCAATTGCTTCATATGCAGTTCTTCACATACAGTAAATGCGTACTCTATATCAGTAAAGAATAACTATCATCATTAATCTAATTATCTGTAAAAGGTGGGAGCAAATGCTACTGAAGAGGTTCAGAACTACAGGCACAACAGAGAACAGCTTTGCAAATATTCTATTTTATGCAGTTGTGTGGTGTTAGCCTAAAAGTTGACTTTTTAAAGTCATTATAGTTAGCCCCTTCTGGTCTCCAGCTACCTTAACTGCAGACACAGGGTCTTGCAAATCATGAACAGCTGTGGGACTAGGACAAGAGAAAGAGTGCTTCCCACACTGGGCAGCAAGGCTTGAGGCAAGGAGGACTTGGGGCACTAAGTCTTGAGGGAGACTGGAGAAAGATCCTGGTGAGAGTAAGACCCTGGTGATGATGGTGCAGAAACTGTGGAAATGCTGCGGAGAAACTATTACAAGGTGTGACCTGAGGCTTCTTGCATTTTTGCTGGCCAGTTAAAGGGTTTTGCTTTTCTTGCCAGATGCTTGAAGGTCAAGTGGACTGACAACTGGTCTGAGGCAAATCATTCTGGATTTGGGTATGACTGCTGAAATGAAACCAGGGACTGAATTGAGGAATTATGCTTTAAAACTTGGCTAAAACCTAGGCTTGTTTTGAATGATATTCTTTGCGTCCCCAACTCTCCCACTTAATTCCCTAATAAGGCCCCATTCTCAGTACCACAACTGTGAGCCTGTCAGTTAACAAGACATACACTAATTTCTTGCTGCTAGTGTGGCTCAAGAGGTACCATGGGGCTGGTCTACGGAGTCTTTTATCTGATTTATGCTCTGGGGAGGTGAGGGGCTATGCTATTCTCACTCAATCTGGCCTTTTCAGAGAAAAGCTCATGGCCCTGTGCCCCTATGTCCTGTTTTCTGCTGTCTAGACAAAGTGCTAAGGACAAAAGCTTGGTTATCTATTATCTACCTATTCTAAACCCTATGAGAATTCTTCTTTGTAATGTTTGGATGGAAACCTACATATTATGTTTCTTTTACCTTAAGAGGGTTATTAAATTTGGTGAAACTCTATTAAAAAACTCAAACTCAATTTCACTGTTGTCACGTAAGAACCAACTTAATGCTGACCCTCTGGCAGGTTTCTAAAGCTATAAATCACACGGGAGAAGACGGTCCAACTTTAACCTTCAAGAGGTGCTGGTGGATTTTAATTGGCAAAAGGGTGCCACCTTTGGGTTAGGAACAGAATTCCCTGTGGAATACGCCACCACAGAAACATTAAAAAGGAAGCCACTTTCTCGCTCTCTTTTTCCTCCCTTTGTCTAGCTGTGTCTCATAGTGGCCCCTTCCATGGTTCAGCTCCTAAGGTAGCTCCTCTTGCTTGGTTTTGAAATCATCTCTGGAGCTCTGGTGGCCTAGTGGTAATGCACTACAAATTCAAAGGCACATGTTTTGAATCCACCAGCTGCCCTGTGGGAGAAGGATGGGCAATCTTCTCCCATTCTATTTACTGCCTCTGAAAACCTACAGGAGAGTCAGCTATGAGTCGGTTCTGACCACAACAATGACGATTTAGAAGAAACAAGAGAAAATATTCATTGCTTTTCCGTAATGTTTTCTCACACTATTTGATCATTTAATAGGTCTTATGAACTAAACAATATTGTGAGAGAATCCTAGAAATTACTAAGGAAGCTCATTAAAACAGAATGTTGTCTATAGGACACATGTGGCTCCATGGAAGGACTTTAAGTATTGGCCACATAGAACTCTTATGGGGAACAACCAGGAATATCAAATATTTGAAGCTCACTGTTTGGGTATTATGCCTTCAGGATAAGAAGGCAGATGAGATATCCCTATTACTCAAATCCTCACTGCCTTAAAGCATAAGGAAGTATGCATTTCGCACACAAACTATCAAAATCATCTGTATTGGCTAATTTCTTCCCATCCCCTACTTTTAGTTTCCTGTAACAAGCATGCTTCCAGCTCTGATCTGAACCCCTGGGAGGATCTTGGCATCTTCCTGATGTTTTGGAAACAAGAATGAGGCAGGCATCTCCTAACAATTGAAAATAACCTGAGAGCCCACAGGCTGGAAAGGGAAGACTATGACCCTATTCAGATAAATCTCCAGGATCTAGAAAGGCCGGAGCTGAGTGACGTGGATTCTATGCTATCAAGAGCTGTTTACTTGCTTATTTCAGAGGCTCTGAAGAGTGTGACTAGGCCTTGGAGGATGACAGTCAAGACCACTGTGGTCATTTTCCCTTGTGCATATTGACTGATGTCTGGCAGCCAAAGACTTTCACATGCATAGTTTCCTCTTCTCTCCCAGAGCTGGGAATTCGGCCCCACATAATGACAAGGAACCTGAAGACTCAGGAAAGTCATTTGGCTTATCCAAGCTAAAATTACAACTCCACAAAATTTATTTGAGTGCGCTTATAATCTGTGCTCTTATCTTCAGGAAGTCTCCAGTCTTGTATGGGACAGATGAAAAAATAATGAAGTCCTTGAGGACCGGTCTCTGCTTCATCTCTAGTTCCCAAGCTCCTACCACAGTGCCTGGCACAAGGGGACCACTAAATAAGTGTTTATACAATTAAAAAACACTTTGTGTCATGATGCAATTAGGGAGTTATTAAAGAATTCTCAAAAAAGTTGAGGTCTAAGTTTTGAAAACAAGCAAGAACTGAACAGGTAGTAAATAAGAGGGAAGGGAGCTACTTAGCTAAGGTAAAACTGTATATCCAAAGGAACAAAGGCAAAAAACAGTATATGAAGTTTGAAAAACCGAGAACAGCTAGTTTATCCTTGGCCAACATAGAAGGAAAAAGTTGAGGATTTGGAAAAGTTGGCCTTTTATGCTCAAGACAATGATTAATGGGTCAAGAAATTTGGAGCTTTAGCCACTGGTTTAGATTTGTAATTCAGAGAGTAAATGGATACAAGTAGGAAAGATAATGACCCCTTAGCAGTATTGTATATGTCTAGGTCAGATATAATAGAAGCAAAAAGTGGTAGAGATCAGAAAATACAATAGCTATTTTTTTTTCTTTACAATAGCTATTTTTAAAAGTATGTAAATGCAGTTTTAGGACAAATATTCACTCAAACTCAGTGCATGTGAACTGACCCACCACTGGGTTTCTGAGACTATAAACTGCACAGGAGGAGAATAATTATCTTTCTCCTGGAGAGCTGCTGGTAAATTTGAACTGCCAGAAAGGTGAGAAATTTGTATTTACAGAGCAACGCCCTTGACTAGGCTACCAGAGCTCACTTTTGTTCATATTTACATAAAACCAAATATGACTGCATTTGATTCTTAATATCCTTTCAAGGAGTAAAAGGGGAGAGTAGAATAGAGAATGAAGG
Organism: Elephantulus edwardii; assembly: GCF_000299155.1. Taxonomy (NCBI): domain Eukaryota; kingdom Metazoa; phylum Chordata; class Mammalia; order Macroscelidea; family Macroscelididae; genus Elephantulus; species Elephantulus edwardii. The sequence continues at coordinate 4,723,239 of NW_006399772.1, forward strand.
GGTTAACAAAGAACACTGCACTCTTGTATATATGCAAGGAGACAGAGGCATGAAGTTTTCTAAAGCACAGAGCAGACTGCCGGGTCTATGTCACGCTGGCTGTGTGAGTATGAGCAGGTTAATTCCCTTCTTAAAAGGACAATGTTCAACATAAGCATCTTATGATTGACTTCAATGGAAAAGCTTCATTTTCATGTTTGATTTAACCTATGTTCCCTTTTTATGTTAGAGAAGTGTAAGTGACTTTCAGCCAAGCATAACTGCACATTGCCAGTAAAAATTCAGTTCTCTCTTTCTCTCATTGCCACTGAGTCAGAAACAACTCACAGCTGACCTTTTTGTGGATTTTCAGAGGCAATAAATCACATGGTAAGCCTGTCTATTTTTTTGGCTTGGAGTCACTGATGGGTTCAAACTGCCAGAGAGGCAACTTCTGTAAGTAAGCAGCGCAACTCCCTATCCTAGGCTACCTACTTTGACTTAGTAGAAACAACTTGATCTAAAGAACAGTTTCCAGTTTTTATATTATTATTTACTTCAGAGATATCTTTTACTTAGAATTAAGTTGATAAGCACAATTTAACAATCATGTGCAAGTGCAGTGTTACAAGTAAAAAAGCAACACATTAAAACAACTGGAACAGTATCAAACAGGTTAAAAAAAGATGCTTTGTTAGAGCAATGTGGGTTGCTACTTTAGTCTCCAATGCTCTGTACTGCCATCCACTGCTCTTCTGACTGTGCGCTAGAATGGTGCTGTGTACAAAGGCAGCGTAACAGAGTGAGGTAGATGGCTCTGCAATCAGCCAGCTTAGCCTGCAATCTGGGCTCTACCATACTTGTGACCAATCTGCCCAGGAGTCTCAGGTCAGGTGCCTCTGACCCTGTATCTGTAAGCTGGATGGAGATGTAAAACCAGGGTGCTCCTTAAAAGGCAAGGATGGCAAAGTTTTGGCTCACATATTTTGGGCATGTTAGAAGAGGCCAGTCCTTGGAAAAGGACATGATGCTTGGAAAGGCGGAGGGTCAGTGAAAGAGAAGACCTCCAGGTAAACCGACACAGTAAAGGCAACAATGGGCTCTACCATAGCAGAGTTAGCAAGGGCAGCATGAGGATAGAGCAAGACATCAGAATGGTTGCTAACAGGGCTACTGGGAGTTATGCTCAACTTAACAGCATACATCACTATTAAGGAGCCCTAGTGGCACAATGGTTAAGCTCATATCTACTAAGTGAAAGATCAGCTGTTTGAACCCACCAGTCACTCTGTAGAAGAAAGGACCTGCCACTCCTGTTCCCATAGAGATTATAGCTTAGAAAACCCTATGGGGTAGTTCTACGTTCTCCTACAGGGTCAAAATCAACCTTTCAGCACACAATATACTTCATTATATTGTTTTGAGAATTAATGACACTGTAAATGCCCTTACAACTGACTGGGATGTAGAATTTCAATTTGGAATGAGGACAACCTCCAGTCACAGTGGTTGAAAGTAAAGAAACATGTGAGAGCCAGAAAAATGGAGATGAAGAACAGGTCTATAAAAGAAGACTGGGGTGTGTAAGTGTTGTTGTTGTTGTTAGGTGCTGAGTCACAAGCAACTCAAGGAGGGTGGGTATATTTAATGAATTTTTCTGATTTGTATATTTTAATTCTCAAACCTCCAAAATTACTGTTTTCCCAGAGCAATCCAGAAATTCAAATTTATATAAAGTTATATCAGAAAATAATTACTTTGTCTTCTCAAACATTTATAATCCTAGTTTTGTGTTTCCTTAAACCAAGTATCACTATAAATGTAGTTCATTATTATACTCAGTAGTAGTAATAGCACATATTTTAAAAATTCCTCAGTAACCCTAAAAATACAACATTCTGAATGTTAAAAGTAAAATGCATTTGCATTACTTAATTATACCTTGAAGAAGATAAAGGACAAGCAGCCAGAAAAAGATGACCTTTGATGTAACTTGTAACCACCATCGGAAGAAAAAGGGGAAAAAGACAACTCGCACAATTCCTTTTCGAGTCAGAGAAGTCCAGGGGCTTTCAGGCTTTGCCTTAGCAAATGCAGAACCTGTGAAAGTAAAGTGGAATAATTTCATCTCTTTAGGAAAAAAAGTAAACATCTGAAGAATGGTACAACATATGTACTTTCTTTTTAAATGTTTAAGACCAATAGTTTCTTACTGTGAAATGGTAAGCTAGAGATAGTCACACATCATTTGCTTTAAGCGGGAGAAATAAAAAGATATTTTGCAGTATATTAATGAGTAAGAGATATTCAATGTCTGGTAGTTTATCCTTTTAGAAAACATCTTCATGCTTTCATATTAACTCAGGCACTTTGAATAAATTTTAACTTAAATAAGGCCAGAGTTTCTCCCACATATTTTATTAGGGCAAAGATCAGATGTCAGTCCCAGTTAAATAGTTTAAAATTACAAATGACTACTTTTTATAGCCAAGTCTCAAGCATGCTAAGCAGAAACAAATGACTACTTACTATTTCTTAGATAAATCATTGTTGTTGTTGTTGTTATCTGCCATCAAGTCGCTTACAACTCATAGCGACCCTATGTACAACAGCCCTATACCCTCCTCTATCCTGTGCCAACCTTATTGTCTCTGCCATACCTACCCCCATTACCCCAGTCACTGAATCAATCCATCTAATTGAAGGGCTTCTTCTCTTGTGCTGTCCCTCCACCCTCCCAAGAATGATGTTCCTCTCCAAGGACTGATCACTCTTTGCAACATATCCAAAGTATGTCAGACAAAGGCTTCCGAATCCTTGCCTCCAAGGAGCAGCCTGGTTTCACCCTCTCCAGGACAAACGTGTTTGTTCCCCTAGCAATCCATGGTATATTCAATACTCTTCTCCAGCACCACAGCTCAAAGGCATCAATTCTCCTTTGATCATTCCTAGCCATTGTCTAGCTTTCTGATGCATAGCAAGTAATTGCAAAGACTAAGGGCTGAATCAGGCACACCTTAGTCCTGAGACTCAGTGTTGCTTTTCAGTAGTCTAGAGGGGTTCCTGACAGCAGACTTTCCCAATGCAAATTGTCTTCTGATTTCCTGACTGCTGGTACCAAGAGTGCTAATTGTGGACCCAAGCAAACAAAAACTGTTAACTATCTCAATCTCTTTACCATCTATCATGATGCTGCCAACTGGCCCAGTAGTGAGAATCACTGTTTTCTTGATGTTGAACTTCAATCCATATTTAAGACTACAGTCCTTGACCTTCTGCAGCAAGTACTTCAGGTCCTCCTCAGTTTCAGCAAGTAGAGTTGTGTCATCTATATACTGCAGGTTCTTGATGAGTCTATCTCCAGTCCTAATGCCACAATTCTCCTTCTATAGCCCAGCCTTCCAAATGATCTATTCTGCATACAGATTGAAAAGCTATGGAGATAAGACACATCTCTGGTGTATACCCGTCTCAATTTTGAACCACACAGTGTCTCCTTGCTCTGTTCTTACGACTGCCTCCTGTTTTTGCATAAAAACAATTAAGTGTTCTGAGAGGCCCATTCTTCTCAGAGCTAGCCACAATTTGTTGTGATCCACACAGTCAAAAGCCTTTGAATAGTCAATGAAACACAGATAGACATCCCTCTGGTACTCTCTGCTTTCAGCCAAAATCCATCTAACATTAGCTACAATATTCCTAGTACCACGACCCCTTCTAAACTCAGCCTGCACACCTAGCAGTTCTCTGTTGATGCTCTGTTTCAGTTTTTGGATAATTTTCAGCAGAATCTTGTTTGCCTGTGATATTAATGATACTGTTTGATAACTTTCATACTTTGTCAAGTCATCTTTCTTTGGAATGGGAACAAATAAACATCTCTTTCAGTCACTTGGCCAAGGAACAACCCCTCCTAGCAACATGCCTGAAATACATTAAGGCAAAGTCTCATCACCTTTGCTTCTAACAGAGCACTCTGAATGCACCCTCTCCTAGACATATCTGATTGTTCTTTTGTCTGTTCATGCGATGTTCAGCACTCTTCAACACCTCAACTCAAAGGCATTAATTCTTCTGTTATACTTTTTCACTGTCTTGCTCTCAGATGTATAACAAGTGCTTCCAAAGACCAAGAGCTCAATCAGACACACCTGTATCCTCAAATTGACATCAGTAGTCCTCAATAATCTGAAGAGGGAATATCAGTTTTTAGGTTATATTTGCTATTAATTTTATAATATATAAATCTAAGCCATTTTTAATTCTTACTTCATAATGCATTTGTTTACCCAAGACTTACCTCTTACAAGATCAACATCTATGAGGTCTGGTTTCACATGTGCTGTTTTCTTTGGTTTATTCCTTAATCCCTATATTAAAAATAGTATTAAAATTCAATATATATATATTTTTAATCCAGAATAACAGAAAAGAATCAACTTCTAAAGATCTCCAGTTAAAATACTGGACAAAAATGCAACATTATATATTTAATAAATGAAACAACAACACTATTGTAGTAAATTTTATCACTTTCTAAAAAGAAAAAGATTAAAGAGAGGTAGTGTGACATTTCTAGGTGTGGAGATCAAAATGGGAGGCTGATTTATTACTAAAAATAAAATTCCAATACAAAAGTTGTCACTATCAAGAAAACTGGAATGCATAACCCAAAAAAGGTACAGGAAATTATATTTGGCCCTATACGGGGACAGGAGAGCAGCCGAGACCGGCTGGAAAAGCAGTGGGCATAAAAAGTCTGTAAGGTATTATAAGAAGGTATTGCTGCAGAAAGCAGTCCACAGAACTGAGGATAAAATGCCCAGCAGTTGCCAGCACGGAGAGGTGATTATCAGGTGAGATCCAGAAAGGTTAGCACTCACATTCCAGAGGTTCTAGTACGTTTACAGCATCAGGTACTAGCAGACATCTGTCCTTAAACCACAATTCTACCTTAGAACTTAGATGCCATGCTCTAAAGTACGGAGAAGGAGAAGGAGGGGGAGGAGGCAGGAATCATTAATGGAATTAGTTGAAAATGAAAATTATTTGACACTGATTAAGTTATTACCATCAGTGTACAGCATGGGACTTGGTGTGGAGATCAAAATTAGTAAAAAATCTTTATTTCAGAAAATAAAATTCTATTTTATGACTTAATAACTTTAGGGTATATATAACTAGGATGCTAGAATTACAGCAGCTTAAGCTAAAATCCTTTAAGATACAAGTGCCGAGAGATGACAAAGCTGTTCAGATTATTTGTTAATTGTTTATTTCATTAACCACGCAGCTCTGTAGTCTGTCTTCTTGCCCTAATTCAAATAACAATGTTCCTTCAAAGTAAAATTCATTAAGTATTGTTTGTATCTAAAACAAGAGAAGGCTGTATAAGCTCCTAACCAATAGAGAAGGCTGAACTAAAAATGTACCCTAAAATCAAGATATCATAACTTTTGAACTTGGTTTTTTACTGATTTGGATAGAATCATTCATATATGTTGTGTTTTATACATGTACTTTGTGTTTTATACACTCAAACACACACATTATATTTTATATAGTTAATTAAAAATAGGAGAATAATTAAGACATGTTTAAATTTTCAGAAGGGAGAAGAGAGAAGGGGACAGAACAAAGAGAAGGAGGGAAAAATCACTGCAATTGCAGAGGTCAGTGGGCGGGGGATGAAGTAAGAGAAAGGGTAGATGGGGGCTTGAAATGATGAGGTGATAACACGAAGAGAACAATGGTAACTCCGAACTTCTTAGTAGGCTGTCCACCTGACGTTGCAAACCACTCTGAGATAGAAAAGTAAAAATAAAGGGGGAAAGAGGGTGCCAATATAGCTAGGATAATTTACTGTGGATTCTTGTTCATTTTAATGTTACTACAGAGTGGATGATGGACTATACATTAATTTATAGTACTCTACAAGTTACAATAGTGGAAAAAATATATATAAACAAACCAGTATTTGTTCAACTCTATTTAAATATCACATGAACTTTATTATAATGAGATTTTACATTTATTGGAATCAATAAATTTTAAATTAGTAACACATTTTAATTTATCTCATTAATTTTACCTACAATATTTAGAAAATAATCTTATTGCCAGTATTTTGTAACAAACTAGAAGCCTAAATTACTGCTGTGCACTATTTTTTTTTATTTAGTGCTGTGCACTAAAATTTTTATTAAGATTTTAAGGTACTAAAAATTAATATGTGAGAAACAATAGAAAGTTTTTATTTATATGTCTGTGCTATTTTGTATCATGCTTATTTTACTTGATCTTTTTCATATTAGATTCCTTTCCCATTTTAGGAAAATACTTATTTTTAGCTGTATTTGTAAAACTGCTTCTTAGCTTCTTTTTTTTTTTAAATTCCCCTTCGAGTTAGCCTTAAAAGAATATTTAAAGAGAAATGTGACAGCATGTCACAGCACAGATCAGTGACAGGTGCATTTATCAATGAAGTAAAATTGAGAACCCAGAAATATATTCATCCATCTATAAACAAAAGATCTCTGACAAAGAGAGAAAATCCATTGAGTGAGGAAAAGACGGTCTCTTTAATAAATGGTGCTGTTAAAACTGGACAGATGTCATCTGCAGAAAATAAACATAAGACCCATACCTGACACCGTATAGAAAAACTAAGTCTGAATGGATCAAGGACTTGGTATAAAAATTAAAACTATAAAGATTAAGGGGCGGGACATGGGGGCAAATTTAGGAGCCATAATGTATGACTTAAATAGAATATCAAACATAACTGATACACAATCAATAAAGGACAGAATTCTTAGACCGAGAAATGAAATATTTGCTGTTGTTGTTATGTGTTGCCAAGTTGACTGTGGCTCATATAGATCCTATGAACAACAGATCTGAACTCTGCCTTATCCTGTGCCATCCTTACCATCTCTGACATATTTGAGGCCATTGCTACAGGCACCGTGTCAACCACCTTGTGGAGAGGGGGGTATTCTTCTCTTACATTGCCCCTACACCTTTCCAATCATGATGTCTTTCTCCAAGTATGGCCCTTCCTAACAACATGTCCAAAGTATATGAGACAAAGTTTCAACATCCTTGCTTCCAAGGAGAACTCTGTTTTTACTTTCTCCAAGATAGGACCAGTTTGTCCACTTGATATTCAGTACTATACTCTAACGCCACAATACAAAGGGCTAGTGAGACTTTTTAAAAATGAAATATGTGAAAATAATTCTCCAGAAGAGTAAGGAGAGAATATATATATATATATATATATATATATATATATATATATATATATGGAAGCAACATTTGGCAATGACATATCTGACAAGGGACTTATCTGTAATATTTCTAGAAAACTCACATACCTTGACAAGAGAAAGACAAAACAACTCAATTACAAAATAAATAGAAGACAAGACATGAGTAAACGTGTGAGCAAAGATGACATTCAGCTGATCAACAAAACCATGAAGAAATGCTCAAGGTCATTAGCTCTCAAAAAGAGGGGAATCAGGATGATGGTACAACCAATATTGAAAGAAGTTTGGCATTTCCTTAGAAAGCTGGCTTTAGAAATACCATTTGATTCAGCAATCCCACTACTAGGTATATATCTTTAACAAAAATAAGATCTGTGGCATTACCAGACATATGTATATCCATGTTTATTTCAGTGCTGCTTATAAAAGCAAAGAATTAGAAACAATTCAAGTGCCAATCAAAGGATGAATGGGTGAAGAAATGGTGGTTTGTTTACACAATAGAGTATGTGGCATGACTGAAAAATTATCAAGCATTTGTGAAATACTGCACAACATGGAACTAGAGAAAATAATGTAGAGTGTCAGTTACAATGATGGAATTTGAGCACTAACACAAAAAGAATATAACATAAGAAACAGATTACACAGAAATAGAATCCATTTTGGAGCGTTAACAGAGATGAGAACCGAAGAAATTGTTCTTCATGGATGCCTTTGAGTCAAGTATGAACGACTTACAGTGACCCTATGAACAACAGGTCTGAATCATGTCCTATCCTGTACCATCTTCACAATCTTTGACACACTTGAGCCAACTGGTGCAGTCACTGTGTCAATCCACCAGGTTGAGGGTCTTTTCTTTTGCATTCCCCCCACCTGACCAAGCATGATGTCCCTTTCTAATGAAAGCCTCTCTTAGTAACATGATCAAAGTATGTGAGATAAAGCTTTATTATCTGTGCCTCTAAGGAGCACACCGGCTGCACCTTCATTAACTATCAAAGCTAATAAGCTTTAAGAAGCGAAGTAGAGAAAAGTAAAAATAAACAATAACAATAAATAAAATAATTTTTGTAAAGCACATAAAAGATGGATGGATGGACTGATGGACGGACGGACGGATGGATGAACGGATGGACAGACGGATGCTGTTGTTGTAGTTAGGTGCCATCAAGTCAACTACTATTCATAGCAACCTTATGAACAACAGATCTGAGCCTTGCCCTGCCCTGTCCGATCCTCAGGATCTCCACCATGCTCAAGCCCACTGTTACAATCACTGTGTCAATCTATCTCATTAACTAACCTGCTCTCTGACCCTCCACTTTTCCCAGCCTATTTTGCCCCCAAGGACATTCAGATGCAAATAAAGCAACTGAAAACACCATTATCTTGGATCAAGTGCACTTTAGTGTTTAAACTGACATCCTAACTCTTCAACACTTTGGTGAGGTCCTTGACAGTAGATTTCCACAATGCAACATTTCTTTTTTCTTTTTTAAATTATTGGCTGTTGCTACCATGGGTGTTGATGAAACTGGCGACACCTTCAATCTTTTCTTCATATATTATGATGTTACCTATTGGTCCAGCGATGAGGATTTTTGTTTTCTTTGATGTTGAGATGTAATCCATATTGAAAGCTGTATAGCCTTTGATCTTTTGCAGTAAGTGCTTCAAATCCTCATCAACTTCATCAACAAGAAAAATTGATAATTCTTCTTGTAATCTTGATGTCAAATTCTTCTTCATAGAGCCTAGCTTCTTACAATGTGTGTAACATATAGACTAAATACGTGTGGAAAAAGGCTAGAACCTGGATCCACACTTTTCCTGATTTTTCTCTTGTTCTGTTTTGACAACTGCACTTCGTTTATGCATATATAGGTTTCGCATGAGCACAAGTGTTCTGGGATTTCCATTCTTCTCAATGTTGGCCATAATTTGTTAAGCTATAAATAAGGCCCCAGGAATAGATGGTATACCAATTGACGTATTTCAGCTAACAGATGCTGCCCTGGACGTGCTCACCAAGTTGTGTCAAGAAATCTGGGGAACAACAACTTGGCCAACTGACTGGAAGAGATCTATATTTGTTCCCATTCCAAAGAAAGGTGACCCAACAGAGTATGGAAACTATAGAACAGTTATCTTTGATTTCACATGCAAGCAAGATTCTACTGAAGATCATCCAAAAACTACTGGAACAGCACATCAGCAGAGAACTGCCAGAAGTCCAGGCTGGGTTTAGAAGAGGTCATGGTACTAGGGATATTGTAGGTAGCTAATATTAGATGGATATTGGCTGAAAGCAGGGAGTACCAGAGGAATGTCTATCTGTGCTTCATTGATTATGCAAAGGCGTTTGACTGTGTGGACTATAACAAACTGTGGCTGACTCTGAGAAGAATGGGAATCCCAGAACACTTGATCATGCTAATGCAAAACTTATACTTGAACCAAGAGGCAGTCATCAGAACAGAGCAAGGAAACACTGTATGGTTCAAAATTGGGAAGGGCATACGCCAGGGATGTGTCCTATCTCCATAACTTTTCAACCTGTATGCAGAACAGATCATCTGGGAGGCTGGGCTCTATGAGGGGAAATGTGGCATCAGGATTGGTGGAAGATCTATCAACAATCTGCGTTATACAGATGACACAACCCTGCTTGCTGAAACGGAGGAGGACCTGAAGTGCTTGCTGTGGTGGAAGATCTATCAACAATCTGCGTTATACAGATGACACAACCCTGCTTGCTGAAACGGAGGAGGACCTGAAGTGCTTGCTGCTGAGGGTCAGGGACTGCAGCCTTCAATATGGATTGAGGCTCAATGTCAAGAAGACAAAGATTCTCACCACTGGACCAATTGGCAGCATCAGGATGGATGGTGAAGAGATTGAGATTGTTCACAGCTTTAGTCTGCTTGGCTACACAATCAACACTCTTGGCACCAGCAGCCAGGAAATTAAAAGACGTATTGCAATGGGAAAGTTTGCTGTTAGGGACCTCTCTAAAGTACTCAAGAGCAATGATGATGTGTCTCTGGAGACTAAGGTGTGTCTGGTGCAGGCCTTTGTAATCACTTGTTATGCATCACAGAGCTGGACAATGACCAGGGAGGATAGAAGGAGAATTGATGCTTTTGAGCTTTGGTGCTGGAGAAGAGTGCTGAGAGTGCCATGGATTGCTATGAAAACAAACAGCTTCATCCTGGAGAGGGTTAAAAAGGGCTGCTCCTTGGAGGCAAGGATTCTGAGGCTTCGTCTGACATACTCTGGTCATGTTGTAAGGAGAGACCGGTCCTTGGAGAGAGACATCATGCTTGGGAGGGTGGAGGGCAGGCGTAGGAAGGGAAGGCCTTCTGGGAGATGGATTGATTCGGTGACTGGGGCAATCAGGATGAGTGTGTCGGAGACAATGAGATTGGCACAGGACAGAGCAGAGTTTAGAGTTGTAGAGTTGCTATGAGTTGCAAGCGACTCGACGGCACATAACAACAAAACAACAACATAAGTGAATATCTTTCTGACATTCTTTTCTTTCAGCCAAGATCCATCTGACATTAGCAATGATGTTCTCTTATCATGGCCTCTTCTGAATCCAGCTTGAATTTCCGAGTTTCTTGTCAATGTACTGTTCTAGCTATTTTTAAATAATCTTCAATAAAATTTTATTGCATGTGATATTAATGATATTATTCAATAATTTCCATATTGTTGGAGTGCCTATTTTTGTAATGAGAACAAAATGGACCTTTTTAGTCAGTTGGCCAGGTCTTACATATTTCTTGGCAAAGAACCGTGAAACACATTCAGGGCCACACCTTTTTCCTGAAACATCTCAACTAGTATGTCACCAACCCTAATTGATGGAGTCTTAACTTTTGCAGTACCTCCAGTGCACTTTGGACATCTTCCTTTAGTACCATCAGTTCTTGATCAGTGTCGACCACCTCTTTTTGATACAGTGACTCTTATTTCCAAAGGCCACAGCCACTAGAGACCAAGGCAGGCGAGTGTGGCCTTCAAGTGAAAGTGGAGTTGTTCCAGTGCCCGCTGGCCACCTCCATGCTACAGTAGTTGATGTGGACCCTAATATGGCTGATTTGCAGTTGCTGGGCCAGCAGACCACATGGCAGCTTGGTGTAGGCCCAGTTCCGCACACCAACCATTTTCTTGGTGATGCTGTCTAGGCTTCAGAGTACACAGGGATCACTTGAGTAGCTGAAATCCGTGGGCTGTTCGGGGACTGCATACATTTCAACATACTGGGCCAGCTTGTTGGTGGCCTGTGCCAGCTGCAGATTGAACACACAGGGAGCCCATTCGGCAAAAAGGCAGGACACATGTCGGTGGTCACTAGGAACTCAGACTGTAGAGTGATAAGTGCAGCAACTACAAGCTTGGATCGGAGGCTACATGACCGCCCTTCTTTGCACCTTTTTTGAATTAGTTCTGATCATTTAGTATTTTTCCCACAGACTCCTTCAGTATTAAAACTTGAGGCTTGAGTTTGTTCTTTAGTTCAGCATTTAAACACTATGAAAAAAGAAAAATTTAAAAAGAATACAGCTTCCTAGTACTTTCATTGTTTCAGTATTTTCATTGAAAAACAGGAGAGAGAAGTGTTGGGTCCAAGGTAGGGGAGAAAAGTATTTAAAGCATTTACAAAAAGGAAAGAAGAGATATATTTTGCCGGCAAGTCTAATGTTAATAATTTAATTAAAATGTGAAAGAAATGGGTAAAAGAAATGAAACTTTTCACCAGAGAGGATACACAAATTGAACAGGCCAAGTAACACATGAAAAAATGCTCTTCATCATTAGCCATCGCTGTTGTGTTGATAGGTGCCACTGAGATGAATACAACTTATAGCAACCCTACGAACAACAGATCTGAGCGCTGTCCTATCACATGATATCCTCATCATCTCTGGCATACTCGAGACTATTGCTGTAGTCTCCATGTTGGTCCATCTCATTCAGGGTCTTCATCTCCTTCACCAACCCTCTACCATTCCAGCATGCTGTCCCTCTCCAAGGAATAGCATCTCTTACAACAAGCACAACAACACTTTGTCATCTCTGCTTCCAAGGAGCACTGTGTCTGTAGTTTCTCCAAGACATATCTGCTTGTTCTTTTGGTAGTCCGTAGGATATTCAGTACTCTTCTCCAAAACCACAACTCAAAGCTATCAATTATTCTCTCATCCTTATTCATTTTCCAGGTCTCAGATGTATAAGTAAGTTACTGAAAAGACCATAGCCTGAAAATAAGGCACACCTCAGTCCTCAAAAATTACATCATTGCTCCTCAGTAATTTGGAGAAGTCCCTGACTGCAGACTTTCCCAAAACAACAGATCTCCCTACTGTTGCTATCAAGTATGTTGACTGTGGATACAAATAAGATGAAGTCATTGACAGTTCCAATATTTTCCCCTATCTATCATGACAATCTACAGGAATACCAAAGGAATGTCTATCTGTGTTTCATTGACTATGCAAAGGCATTTGACTGTGTAGATCATAACAAACTATGGCTGACTCTGAGAAGAATGGGAATCCCAGAACACTTGATCGTTCTAATGCGAAACTTATACTTGGACCAGGAGGCAGTCGTCAGAACAGAGCAAGGGAACACTGCATGGTTCAAAATTGGGAAGGGCGTACGCCAAGGATGCATCCTATCTCCATACCTTTTCAACCTATATGCAGAACAGATTATCCGGGAGGCTGGGCTCTATGAGGAGAAATGTGGGGTCAAGACTGGTGGATGATTTATCAACAATCTGTGTTATGTGGATGACACAATCCTGCTTGCTGAAACTGAAGAGGACCTGAAGTGCCTGCTGCAGAGTGTCAAGGACTGCAGCCTATAATATGGATTGAGGCTCAATGTCAAGAAGACAAAGATTCTCACCACTGGACCAATTGGCAGCATCAGGATGGATGGTGAAGAGATTGAGATTGTACACAGCTTTAGTTTGCTTGGCTCCACAGTCAACAGTCTTGGCACCAGCAGCCAGGAAATTAAAAGGCGCATTGCCATGGGAAAGTCTGCTGTTAGGGACCTCTCCAAAGTACTGAAGAGCAATGGTGTCTCTCTGGAGACTAAGGTGCATCTGATACAGGCCATGGTCTTCGCAATCACTTGTTATGCATCAGAGAGTTGGACAATGACCAGGGAGGATAGAAGGAGAATTGATGCCTTTGAGCTGTGGTGCTGGAGAAGAGTATTGAGAATACCATGGACTGCTAGGAAAACAAACAGATTTGTCCTGGAAAGGGTTAAACCAGGTGGCTCCTTGGAGGCAAGGATTCTGAGGCTCCGTCTAACATACTTTGGACATGTTGTGAGGAGAGACCGGTCCTTGGAGAAGGACATCATGCTTGGGAGGGTGGAGGGACAGCACAGGAGAGGAAAGCCCTCTATGAGGTGGATTGATTCAGTGGCTGGGATAATTGGGATGGGAGTGTCAGAGACAGTGCGACTGGCACAGGACAGAGCAGAGTTTAGGGCTGTTGTATACAGAGTCGCTATGAGTCACAGGCAAATCGATGGCCCATAAGAACAACATCATGATGTTGCCTTTGGGTCCAGTAGTGAGAATTATTGTTTACTTGATGTTTAGAAGTAAGCCATATCTTCTGCAGAAAGTCCTTCAGACCCTCTTCGTTTTCAGTCCGATTGTGTCATCAAAATAATGCAGTTTTTTGATGAGTCTTCCTCCGATCCTGATGCCGCATTCTTCTTCATACAGTTTTTTAAATTATTTGCTCTGCACACCGACTGCACAGGTACAGAGTGAGAGGATACAACCCCAAAGCACACCTTTCCTGGTTTTAACCATGTAGCATTCCCTTGCTTTGTTTGGACTAAAGCCTCTTGATCTAGGTAGATAGGTTTTGCATGAACACAATTAAGTATTCTGAGATCCCCACTCTTCTCAATGTTGGCCATAATTTGCTATGACCCACATAATCAAATGCTTTTAGCCAATAAAGCATATATAGACATTCTTCTGGTATTCAAGGTTGTGTCATCTGCATAATGTAAGTTGTTGATATGTTTTCCTCTGATCCTTATGCCACATTCTTATTTTTCTTCATAGGAAATGTGACAACAGGCATTAGGATGTGGTATTATAGCTATTACAGAGATGCAAGTCAAAAGTACAATGAGATACCACTTCAGCTATATTAGAATGGTAATGATAAAAATAAATAAACAGAAAATAACAAATGTTGCCAATGATTTGGGGAGACCAGAACCTTTATCAAATGCCAGGCAGAAAATTGGTGATTTTTCAAAAATTAAAAACAGAATACAACCAAGAAATTCCATCCCTAGCTATATACTCCAAGACCTAAAAGTCACTGCATAAACAAACAAATGTACACCTATGTTTACTGCAGCACTATTCTCAATAGCAAAAAATGGAAACAACTTGCGTGGTCATCAACAGAGGAACAGATAAAATATGGCACACACATGCAATGGAATAGTAAATAAAAATCCTCCAAAACTCACTGCCATCAAGCTCATTCTGACTCACACCAACCCTATAGAACAGGGTTAACCTAACCTATAAAATTTCTTCATCAAAGAAGACTATGATATTTTTCTTCCATGGAAGAAATGGTAGGTTCTAATTGCCGATTTTTGGCTACTGACTGAGTACTTAACCAATATACCACTAGGGCTCCTTTTTGGAATACTATTCATCCAGAAAGAGGAATGAAATCTTAACACATACTACAATGTGCATAAAACACATTGCTTCTAAACAAAGTAAGTTTACATGGAGTTGTACAATATGAGGGGGGCTGTAAGGGTAATTGGAAGAATCTGTTCTTTAAAACAATGTATTCAAGTTTTGTAAATAAACTACTATAAAAAAATAAAAAGACAAATATTATATGATCTCCCTTATATGAAATGACAAGAATAGATAAACAAAGATATGACTATTCATGATTATCAGGGGTGGAGGAGAAAGCAGAGGGTTTTGTCTATGATGATGGGAAATTTGGTGGCGACTAAGGGCAACAGTTACAGTCTTTGACTTATTTATCTGTGTGTTACTAATGAGTATACTAAAAAAAAAGAGGCTAAAATGATGAATGTGTTATATGTAATTCTACTTCACCAATAAAAAAAGAGAGAGTACAGCTGTTAATATTACCCAAATATAATCAAATACCTCACATGACTAGATATTTAGGTTTAATGGTTTAGGGTCATGGTTTTATGAGATAATCCAGTCAATTGGTCTAATACTGCTTTGGAGTTCTTAGTCTACTTTTAATGTAGTGAGCAGTGCTTGGGGTCTTAAAAGCTAAGCAGCAATCAAAAATACAAAAACTGGTATCTACTTGCTTGGTGCATCAGAGAAAACACACCCAAGGATTATATGAAGAGACTGGACTACAAATCTAATTGCCTCCAACAAGTACTGCCTTCTCTGCCATGAGATAAGAACTTGATGGTATTTGCCTACCAGCATGGAACATTTTCATGAGAGATGCCACAGATAGATGCTGGCCAAAGGTGGGGAGAAATGCGGAACAAAATTTCAAATTCTTTTGAAACCCAGATTTACTAGATCTTTGAGACTGGAAGAATCTCCAAATCTTCTGCTTTGTGAAAATCTTTAAACTTGAAACTAACCTATTACTTGAAGTCATCTTTAAATCAATCAACAGTTTAGATCAATTAGTAAAATAAGGCCCAACTTGGGCACTGAATTGCTGATAAGAAACGGAATTGAAAAAGTAATTCTAAAGCACAGATGGAAAGTTTTAGGGGAGAGTTAAGTCTATGTTAATGGTGGTGAAAGAATATGAGTAGAGATAATGAGACCTTAACACAATATGAAAAACACAACCAAGTGTTGCTGAAAATTTTGGAAATTGTTGAATGGGTATTATGTTTTCTTGTGTATGTATTTTGACTAAAAAGAAAAAGTAAAGAAAATATTTTATTAGTACTAAAACAACATGGATAAATCCATATACAATCATTTCTTGAGAATGAAAAGGATATGCTGGGGGCTCTGATGGCATATCCTGAGGGAGCTGTGCTGCTAACCGAAAGGCCATGACCCTCTGGGGGTTTGAACCCACCAGCAGCTTAGGAAGAGAAAGATGGGCAACCTCTTCCTGTGTTATTCAGCCTTGGAAGGAAACCCAATGGAAGATGAGCTATCATGTGGTTCTTATCCAACAGCAATGAGTTTGGGTTTCTAAATGCACAGATAATCCTGAGCCAAAGGACTAAAAAGGATTGATTCAAGTTGCAAAGTACTTTTGTTCATTGATCTAGACAGTTGTGCCTAGATCTACCACAATGTTGAGACCTGAATAAATGATACATGTAACTATCAGTTTCCCTTTCCTGAAATCTTAGGTCAGTTTTCCCACATTTTTCTTTGCCAACATTAAATAATGACATTAAATAACATAATTCCTTTCATCGAAGCTTTAAAACTCTACCAGATCCGAAAACAAGAAAAATTCCACAAAATTTTAGTTTTAAATTTTGGTCAAGAAAATGAAACAAATATATTTTGATCAGAAAATAAACATTTTTTTGTTATAGTTCCTAAAATGTGTAAGAGAAAGTTAACTTGTAACTTAAAGATTTTATGTTTAGCAATATTACCTATGGATTGTTATTTTTTAAATTAATATTTTTAAATCTGCATTTTTATGGATGTCTTGTTTAGGAGACAGTAACTGCTCTGCCATATCATAGAACAAAGTTTGCAGGAAGATACCAATGTATCTAAACCCCTAAAACCACAAGAACAAACCATGGAATTCTATTCCACTCTAACTCACATTGACCTTCCATCACATTTCTGAGGCTATAAATCTTCATGAGAGGAAGAAGCCTCATCTTTCTCTCTCAGAGCAGCTAGAGGATTTGAGCTGTCAACTGTTCAGTTAGCAGCCAAATGACAAAAAGTTCCTTAGATTGAGCGTAGTACCTTCTAAATAGTTAATACAATATGCATATCTTCAACATATATCAATGCTAATACACCACAGTCATATACTTCTTTATCTTCCTAAGAATAAATGTAAAAATTAGTTTCCCTTCTAAATAACTGTGCTAAACTAGACTATCTAGCAAGAATGCAACATGCCTTTAAGCTCATCAACAAACTGACCCTAACTGGTTGATTAAAAGTTTACGGCATTGAAATCTATGAGAGAGAGAATAGT
>NW_006399772.1:4740964-4758772 GCF_000299155.1 Elephantulus edwardii
AAAAAAAAAAAGTTAAAGTCATGGTCCTGGGGTCAGAACTAACTCACAGGTGATCTTCCATTGGATTTCCAAGACTATAAATCAATTGTGTGTTTACCGCAAATTTGTTAGCTGTTTGTACAATGTTCTTGTTACTGTTAATATGTGCCACTGAGTTGGAACCAACTCACAGCGAGTTTTCAGAGGCAGTAAATGGCACAGGAGGAGACTGTCCATTCGAACTGTGGACCTTTTCGTTGGCAGCGCAGCTCTTTACCACTAAGTTACCAGCAGCACAACTCCACCAGAGCTCCAGGTGAAAGATTAAAATTCACTAATGGAAAAGAATGTTGTTCTTTACTGTAGCTAAATTATCAAAATACTGACTGATTTTCTAAAATAACTATAGATAATTAGCGCTCAATCTTAACCTTGCTGAATGAAACAGAAAATGTCAAGCAACTAAATAAAGTAACATTCTCTGGTCCTAGGTTATATTTAGCTCGTGCAGGAACACACTGATTAGTAATATCTATGCAAATGAAAACTATAAAGTGCTGAGAAACAGAACAAATTTGGTTAGAAAAAAAGTTCTCATGCTAGCAAGAGAGCCTATGAGAATGTCGTATCAGCAGAAGAGAAGTGATAACATGTCCAAGAAGAGCCTGCCTTGTACAAAAACACATCATAATTAATCCTTACTTCTCTAAATTTCTTTGAAAAAGAACTGACCAACTTTTCCGCGACTCTCTGCGTCCAAGTCATTCTGTTAGTAGCACCAAAAAGCACAGGTCCCAATGAAGCAGAACAGCAAGTGCATAGAGTCACTCAGGCACAAAAACTCCTGAAACACTTACCAGCTTAATAAACTGTATAGAGCAATGACAGCATCAAAGGGGAGGAAAAGCAAACTAGAAGTATAAGGTGACAAGTGAAATGGGAAAAATGCTGACAAAAAGAATCGTTAGAAAGAAAATTTTATAACTTCAAAGGTGCTAAAATGCAAAAAAAAAATTTAAAAAGAGGTAAAGACTACATTAACAAAAAATTTCCTTCTATTTAAATGATAGAATAGTTAATAATTCATATCACAAAATTAAATAAGATCTAAATTAAGATGTGATTTATAATCAATTTCTACAACTATGCATCATAGAAATAAAACAAAATTTATTACCTTGATTTCTCTTTGTTCAACAGATTTTTCCCATATTTGTTGATCATATGCTCCAATCTATGAAAGGTAAAAAACACTGTATTAAATGATCAATGTTGATAATCATCAAATTTCAAACAACTTAGTATTCACTTAGCACAGGTTAGATTAAGATCTGTCACACTTTTGGGATAAATATCACACTGCAATGTTTCTCAAAGTGTGGTGTCAGAGTCAACAGCATCCACATCATCCTGGCATGTATTAGAAGTACAAGTTTTCAGATCTACATACAGTTTGTTATTGCTATTCTCTCAAAACACTCATTGCCATTGACTCGGAATCAAATCACAGCTGACCCTCCAGTAGGTTTCTGAGGTTATAAATCTCTAAGGAGATTGCCCTTTTTTTTCTGAGTTAGATTGTTAAGTGCCACTGAATCAAGTACAACTCATAGTGACCCTATGAACAAAAGATATGAACCCTGTTTTATCCTGTACCATCCTTATACCTCTCAACACACAAGAGCCCATTGATTGTGGTAATCACCACATCAATCCACTTGGTTGAGGGTCTTAGTTGACCCTCCACCATTGCCAGCATCATGTCCTTCTCTCCAAGGAACAGCTCCTCCTAGGAACATGTCCAAAGTATGTGAGGCGAAGTCTCATGATTTTTGCCTCCAAAAAGCACCCCGGCAGCAACCTCTCCAAGACATAACTGTTTGTTCTCTTAGCTGTCCACATGACATTCAGTGTTCTTCTCCAACACCACAGCTCAAAGGCATCAATTATTCTTCTGACATCCTTATTCCTGTCCAGTTCTTAGATGCTTAGCAAGCAAGTGATTGGAAAGACGATGGCCTGAATCAGATGCACCTTAGTCCTAAAACTGACATCATAATTCCTCAGTAATTTGGAGAGATCCCTGACTGCAGAGTTTCCCAGTGCAATGCATCTTCTTATTTCCTGACTGCTAGTACCAAGGGTGTTTGTTAACTGTGTTTCTCCTGAATAGGTGTCATTAAGTAAACAAAATGAAACTCTGCCAGATTCTGTGCACGCTTACCATCTGTGCTTAACCCAAAAACCACTGCTGTAGCCACTACGGCAGTCTATCCGCAGAAATCTGGGAATGAGACCCAATAAGTTACGCTTTAAAAAAAATTCCTCAATGTGATTTTTTTTTTCAACGTGATTTTAATGCATCAATAAAGCCTGGAAATCACAGTTACACTGTGGATATTAAAATAGAAAATGAGTATGATGTGGAATGGAAATCCAATTTGATTTAAAACTTTGCACTCAAATGACAAAAAAAAAGTTCAAGTTTGTCTGAAAAATAAAATGAGGTCTATAAATTCAACAATGGAATCATACTAAACTGTAAGGAAATATGTAAATGAATCTTGAAAATATTATGCTAAGTAAAAGAAATAAATCACAAAAGGTTGAATATGAAATGGTTTTTCCTTCAACAAAATGGCAAGAATTGGTTAACAATGAACCATTTCAAAAAAGATTAAGAACCAATGGTAATGAAGGAAGATGTTCAAGCTGCACTGAAGGCTCCGGTAAAAACTAAGACTCCAGGAATTGATCGATTACCAATTGATACATTTAACAAACACATGCAGCCCTGGACCTACTATATCTATGACAAGAAATCGGGAAGATAACTACCTGATCCACCAGCAGAAGAGGTATGTATTTGTTCCTATTACCAAAAAAAAGTGATCTAACAGAGTGTGAAAATTATCACACAGTATCACTAATATCACATTCAAGTAAAATATATTGGAAAATTATTTAAAAACCCACTGGAGCATTGCACTGCCAGGAACTTCAAGAAATTAAAGATCGATTCAGCAGAGGCCAAAAAGCAAGCTATATTACTGCTGATGACAGATGGATCTTGGCTGAAAGCAGAAAATACTAGAACGATGTTTACTTGTATTTTGTTGACTATACAAATGCATTTGACTGTGTGGATAACAAATAACACAGAGAAAGATGGGAGTCCTAGAACACTCAACTGTGCTCATGTGGAATCTAAACACAGACCAGAAGAGGTGGCTGACTTGAACAAGCAAACACTGCATGATTCAAAATCAAGAAAGGCATGCATCAGGGTTATATTCTTTCTCCAGCTTATTCAATCTGTATACTGAGCAAAGAATTCAAGAAGTTTGACTATATGGAGAAGAATATGGCATCAGGATTGGAGGAAGACTCACCAGAAAACTAAGTTATGCAGATGACACAACCCTGCAGAAAGTCAAGAAGGCCTGAGTGCTTACTAAAGGAGATCAAAGACTACAGCCTTCACTACAATTGCAAGGAAACAAAAATCCTCATTACTGACCAAATGGGAAACAATGACATGAAGAAAAGATTGAAGTGTCAAGGATTTCATTTTACTTGGATCCTTAATTAACACCCACAGTAGCAGCAGCCAAAAAATAAAAAAAATATGTTGCTCTGGGAGAATCTGCTGTCAAGGATTGCTGCAAAGTGCTAAAAATGAAGGATGTAAGTTAAGACTGTGGTGCGTCTGATGCAATCCATGATATTTTCAATTGCTTCCTATCAATCTGAAAGTTGGATAGAAGACAACAGAAGAAGAATCAAAGTCTTTAAATAGTGATGTTGGAGAAGAGTACCAAGTATCTCAAGGACTGCCAAAACAAGCAAGTTTCTCTTGGAGGAAGTGTGACCTAGGTGCTTCTTCAAGGCAAAGATGGAAATGCTTTGTCTCCCACACTTTGGGCATGTTGTCAGGAGGGGATAGTCTTTGGCCAAAGATACTGGGGAAAGTGAAGGGCCAGGAAAAGAGATGAAGACCTTCAACAAGACAGATTGATGCAGCGACTATAACAATGGTCTCAACTCTATCAGATCATGAGGATGGCACAGAATAGGGCAAGGTTCAGATTTATTGGTCAGGGGCTCTGTGAGGCAGTCAGCCTGATAACACCCAACAACAACAAAATTTTTAAGATCTACCGTTTATAAGTGAAAACAGATCTGTCACCACTCAAAGTTTTATTTTCTGAGACACTCGTATGTTTTTTAATCTCATAATGATTTCTCCATAAATTGAAAAAAAAAGGGAAACTGAAAAGCTAATAAGGGAAAATAGAAATCACCAGTGAATGAAAATCTGTGTCTATAATCCTGAATGTTATGATAGTATCTCCAAAATCTTACCAAGCACGTCTGTTAATACCCCTAACACATATGAACACATACCATTTAGGGACCCTCAGAGCCATTAGGGTTAATGATAACACTCAAATCTTCACCTAAGCAGACACCCAAAAAGAAAATTTTTTTAAAAATAATGAGAAAAAGAATCTATTTAAGAAAATGGGACTTTTCCCATTCAAGTTAAAATAAACATTTCATATGCAAATCAATAAAAATTATAAAGAAAAAAATAAACATTTCAGGATAAAAATTTAGTTATACTGGCCTTGTTATTACATATTCTATAGATAAATTTACAATTTAAAAATAAAAAAATATTCATTATATTTGTCAGCTTCAAAATTGTTGCTGCAGATAATTTTTGTACTGAAGTAGAAGTCAAATCCATGACTTTGTTTGGAGAACCTAGAAATGCAAATTGTTTGCTAAGGGCATGGTATTTATACCATTCAAGTTCATGGTAATCCCTTTTGTAATCAACATGCTATTCTTTTTTTTTTTCAGTGTCACAGAATCTCCTGATCCCAAGTATAATCAATGGAAGATAGTGCAGAAGTAACTCAGTTCATCTTGCTACAACTAAACAATGACCCTCATCTGGAGATTCCTCTTTTTATCCTATTCCCCCCCCCCCATTTAGCTCATCAGTTTGGGAACCTAGGGGTACTTGCACTGATTTTGTTGGACTTTCAGCTACACTTCCCTGTATTATTTTCCCCTCAGTAACCTGTATGGTTACTCCTCAGCTGTTACTTCCCAGATTATGGCTGGATTCCTCATGGAAGACAAGATCATCTCCTACAATGCTTGTGCAGCTTCAATGTTCTTTTTCTTTCTTAATGTTATCTTTTAAAAATTATTTTTATTTAGTATTGGTGTGCATACAAAATTCATATACATTGTGTTTCACATTATCCTTCACTCACATTGTGTTTCATACAATCATTGCCATTGATTGTGTTTTGTAAAATCAATCACTACTGAACTATGCCCACCATTACTCCATCTTTTCAGATCCTCACCAGATCTTACCTCCTCCCTCCACCCACCAAATTCTGCAACCCTGATTTCTCCCACCCCACCATCATCACCACTCTGCTTCCACCCCTTCCACTCCTGGATCCCAATACATGTTTTACTAGTTATCCTTCTATTTTCACAATAATGGTTTTAAGCGGTATTTGCCCTTATGAGATAGAGTTTGTTCTCTAAGTAAATGCTCTCCAGTCTCTCCCAAGTTACGCAGTAATTTTCGAAATCATGGCTCCTGCATGGGGGGTGCACTGTACTCCATCATGTGAATGTACCATAATTTCTCAATCCATTCGACTGCAGTTGGACATTTGAGTTGTTTACATGTTCTTGCGGTGGTAAATAATGATGGTATGTATAAATTGTTGTTTGTGTCTCAGTTCTAATTTTCTTGGGGTTTATTCCTAGTAGTGGAAAAGCTGGGTCATATGGAATTACAATGTTCAGCTTTTTGAGGAAATGCCAAACTCTCTTCTATAGGGTTGTCCCATCATACAATCCCACCAAGAGTGTAGGAGATCTCCTCTCTAACGTTTACAGCTTTCTATTCTGTTAAATAAACTTTGCCACTGCTGCTGGGAGGAGATGGTATCTCACTGTGGTTTTGATTTGCATCTCTCTTATTGAAAATGATTTTGGGCATTTCTTCATGTGTCTGTTGGGCATCCGAATGTATTTCTCTGTGAAAAGCCTTTCCATGTCTTTTGCCCATTTTGTAACAGGGTTATTTAATCAGCATTTTTCTTCCTCAGGTCCTATGGTATTCTGTAATCTTTTGTTATGAGACTCTTGTTTTCTATTGCCAAATGTTTTTCCCAGTCAATAGGTTTTCTATTTACCTTACTGGAAAAATTTTTTGATGTGTACAGGGAGTTAATCTTTAGAAGGTCCCATTCATCAATTAAATGTTTAATTCCTAAGTAAAGTTCTCAATGCTTTAATAGTAAACAGATTTTCACTGTTCAGTCTTCCCTTCTTTCTTCTGCTCCTAGGAGGCAAGGATTCTGAGGCTGTCTGGCATACTTTGGACATGTTGTAAGGAGGGCCCGGTCCTTGGAGAGGGACATCATGCTTGGAAGGGTGGAGGGACAGTGCAGGAGGGGAAAGCCCTCTAAGAGATGGATTGATTCACTGATGGGGTAATCGGCATGGGTGTATGGAGACAGTGCGATTAGCACAGGACAGAGCAGAGTTTAGGGCTTTAGGGCTGTTGTATATAGGGTTGCTATGAGTATAAGTGAGTCTTTCTTTTGGATATAACTACTACCTCTCAAGTGAATTTGCATATTGAATTCCTAGGAATACCGCTGAGTTCTTATAATTACCACTAAAATGGCTTATTTTTAGGTTTTCCTCCATAAGTTGGTCATATAGTGTCTAAAATGGTTTATATTTGACTATTTTCGGGAAGCTGGACCTTATGAGGAGAACCAAGATTGAAGGAAAATTCATCAACAACCTGCATTATGCAGATGACACAAAGGACATGAGATGGTTGCTGCAGAAGGTCAAGGACTATACTTTTCAATATGGATTGAAGATTAACATCAAGAAAACAAAGATTCTCATGACTGGGTCTACTGGGAGCTTCATGATGGATGGAGACGAGAGTGAGATTGTTGATAACTTCAGCTTACTTAGTTCTACAATTAACACTCTTGTAACCAGCATTCAAGAAATAAAAAAACTTATTGCATTGGGATAGTTTGCTCTCAGAAACATCTCTAGAGTACTGAAGAGCAATGATATCAGTCTGGAGACTAAGGTGTACCTGATCCAGGCCATGGTCTTCGCAAATACTTGCTATGCATCAGAGAGCTGGAAAACAACCAATAATGATAGAAAAAGGATTGATGCCTTTGAGTTGTGGTGCTGGAAAGAATGTTGAACATACCATGGACTGCTGGAAGAACATATAGATCTGTCCTGGAGAGGGTGACATCAGTTTGCTCCCTGGAGGCAAGAATTTTGAGGCTCTGTCTCACATACTTTGGGCATGTGGCCAGAAGGGACTAGTCCTTGGGGAGGGACATCTTGCTTTGAAGGGTGGAGGGACAGCGCAGGAGAGGAAGATCCAGGATGAGATGTACTGACTCAGTGATTGGAGCAATGAGATTGGGTCCGTTGGAGATGATGAGATTGGCTTAGCTTTCAGAGCTGATGTACACAGGGTCGTTATGAGTTGCAAGCAACTCGATAGCACAGAACAACAACATTATCCTAAAGGATGATAATGCAAACCCTCTAATTGTACAATAGAAGAAGGGCTTGGTGATGTGACATGCTTTTGTTAAGATTACCACCATGAAAGTCCTCTGGAGCAATTCTACTCTGTAGTACTTATTTTGGCAGGGATGGGAATCATCCCAAACAGCAGTGAGTTTGGTGTTTTGTGGTTTTTCTTTCTGTTTGCTTTTAGGGACCACTGGTGGCCTAGAGAGTAGAGAGTTGTGCTGACAACCAAAAGGTAGGTGGCTCGAATCTCCCAGCTGCTCTGTAGGAAAAAGATAGGCATTCTCCTGTGCAATTTACAGCCTCTGCAAAACAGCTGGGAGGTCAGCTATGAGTTGGTTATGACTCAATGGCACTAGATTTCTTTTAGTTGAGTTTGATATCTTCAATATGTAAGAGCAGTCATAAATCAATAGCAGAACTCTCAGCATCCATGTAGGAGACTCCAGCTCCAGATCTGGACAATCACAACAAGCATAGCTACCCGCTGTCTGTCAGGGGAGGCATGGTGCTGCTCTGATACAGAATAGGTTACAGTAGAGCTTTCCAAATTAGGAAGAAAAGTCTGGTGGCCTACATCCAAAAATCAGTCTGTAAAAACCTGGTGGGTTAACACAACAGTCTAGCCTCTCTGTGCATGGAGGTAGAAGCCAATCATCTGCAACTAAAGCAACATCTTAAATATCAACGTCTGTCATTTGATCCTTTACTGGTAGCATTTTCCATTCTCTTTGTCTTTTTCCTATCTTATTTTAGAGATCAATGTATTCCAATGTTTCTGGCTGCCAATTACACACACACACCCACACCCACACCCTGTATAAATTTGTAAAAGCCAAACACTCTGTTGACATTAATGCTACAGATTAAGTGAGGCAGTTGAATCATTTACTTGCTCAATCTAAACTATGAATGATAACGATATCAGACAAAAAGGTGTGGTGTGAGAACATGCGAAATGTTGGGAACTCTCTTTTATGTTGCACAGCAACAAACTGCTGTACCATTCTTTCAACTCTTCCACATTAGTCCTTTCTTAGAACTCTAAAAAGACATGAGATGTCTGACCACAGATGATTGTAACCCAATCACTAAGAATAACCCCTTAGAATTCCAGCATTATTTGGAAGCTACTTAAAATAGCTTTAAGTATTCAAAGTAAAAATACTCCAATTGGGGGAAGGAAGAAGTATAAATCATGGAATAACTTATATTAGTCAAATGTAAAAAGTGTTCTTTGCTTCAACTGTTATTTTTTCCCGCTACCAATTATTATTATTTGAATGATATAAAAATATTATAAAAACAACCCGTAAAAAAAAAAAACAAACAACCTACGTGATTCAACAAACCAGAGGACAAGTAAATATGAGTTAATAAAAGACATTTAAAAAACAAAACAAAACAAAACACAAATCCAACATGCTTGAATTGAAAGCAAATACTTTTTTTTTTTAAGGTTAAGAGGAGAAATGCAGTTTTCGAAGAAGAAAACAGAGCTCCAGAAGTCAATAACTCAAAATTCAGATTTAAATTTTCTGACATTTGATTCAAAATATGAAAGCCTGAAAACACATTTTCATCTTCAGGGACTAAAATTTAGTTAATTACGAATGACTCCATTCATTATAAGTAATTAAAAGTAAAGCCACTTAAAATTTTCCCCACATATTCTATTGGGCAATACATCTTCTAAAGCCACACTTTCCCCTGCATTAGCCCCTGAAATACATATGTGTAATCAAATTATGCAACATGAGTAAGCTCCTATTACTGAAGAAAAGCTAGCTAATAAAAAAGCAGCTTGTGACTCAATCTAAGAGAAAAATGTTAAAACAGACATCCTTAATTCAACAACAACAACAAACAAATATAGCAGGGATCTGCCTCTAAGAAGTTGCGAATGCAAAGAAAAATAATAAAAAAAAGGAATCAGTCATAATTCAAAGCAAAATGAAGTTAATGTTCATCAGTGAGAGACAGTCTGAAAAGAACTAACATTTAGGAAAGCAAAATTTATAAGAGTTAGAAAGAAGACTAACTGGATATCTCAACTCTCAATTGATGACTGCTGAGTTAGAACTAACACACGCCTGAACTTCTAACAGGTTCCCAAGGCTGAAAATCACGCAAGTAGATTGTTTATCTTTTTTCCCATGGAGCCAATGGTGTGTATGCACTGCCAATGTGCAGCCGTTGAGTCAGCAACTCTCTCTACGGATTTATGGAAAAGCGATGAGGATGCCTGTACTTTTGACGTAAGCACTCAGGGCTACCCTGGTACCATTAACCATGGCATGGAATAAAAGCATGTTTGAGAGAGGTGTTTAGAGTTTAGGAATTAGGACTAACATTGACAAGAGCTGGGAAGGTATGGAATTTGCAATTCTGCAGCATTAACAAGGTATCTGGAAGTCATGTGGCTAATCTAATCATCTGAAAACATAATAGCTTAACAAAATCTTCTCTCATTCACTCATTGCTGCCAAAGTACTCACAATGGTTAAAACTGATTCATACCTGACCCTTCACCAGGTTTGCAAAAGGTTTAAATCTCACATGAGGGGACTTCCCATCTTTCTCCTATGGAGTTACTGGTGGAACTGAATCTGGTGGAAAGAGAGAGCCTTTGGGTTTGTTGTGCAATCCCTAATGACTACCAAAGTTCCCTAACAAAACATTGTTGTTCATCCCTGATGAGTCACAACTGACTCAAAGCTGACCCTCCAGTGGTTTTTCAGAGGCTGTAAATTGCACATGAGGAGACTGCTGCCCATCTTTCTTCAGCAGAGCAGGTGACGGATTTGAACTGTCTGTCTTTGGGTTGGCAGTGCAACGTCTTACCACTAGGCCACCAGAACACGTATTTTCCCTCTTAATAAAATATTGCTATTGGGCTGTTGTGTACCATCCAGCCAGATCTGACTCATCACTGACCCTCCAGTGGGTATACAGAGGCAGTAAATTGTATGGGAGGAGACTCTGCCTTTCTCCTGAGCTGGTGGACTCAAACTGTATGCCTTTGGATGATAGTGCAGCTCCTTACTACTAGGCCACCAAAACTCCCTAGCAAAAAAGTAAGAAGGATCAATTTTCAAGTGGTGAGGAAAGGAATCAAAGTCCGGTAAAGACAGAATAATTGATAAGCTAGGTAGGCATAGGAACTATAATGGTCCAGCTGCCCCAAGGGAGGAAGATGTGTAGCCTCCTTCCATCCTCATTTGCAGCCTCAGAAATCCCATGGTGGACTGCCATAAGCAGGAACTGATTTCATAGCAGCGGGAGAGGCAGAGGAGAACTGGGACAATACATTATCACAAAAACTAGTAAGTTTTTTTAAAAAAAAAAAGATAAACCAAGGAGTATGAAAATATGGGGGACATTGAAGTGATAAGGCAAGATATAGTCATTATAAAGTTATCAACTGAGATTTGGAAGCTGGTGAGTTTGGAAAACAGGAGAAAATAAAACAGTCCAAAAAACCACTTAGGGAAACAACTAGAATATGAATACTAGGAAAAGCAGACCCTGCTGGGTTTGTCTTAAAAACAAAAAGAGAGAGAGAGAGAGAAGAGAGCACGCAAGTATGTGTACTGTTTAGGCAATCTGGCAAAGGTTCAAGTTGTGCTGCCAACCTAAAGGCAGGTAGTTTGTATCCACCAGCTGTCCTTCAGAAGACAGGCAATCTCCTCCTTTGTGACTTACGGTCTCTGAAAACCTGCTGGAGGGTCAGCTATGAGTTGGTTTGGACTCAACAGCAATGAGGGTGAGAGACTTCTCTTTAAACCCATACAGTTTCCTTTCCACTTTCCCTCTCCTGAAAAATTTAGTCCTAAAGAATGTGATAAAGACATGAGAGCCCAGAGCAGGGTGCCAGAACTACCACAAAATGAGGCAAGATGATGTTGACAAACACTAAGGTAATCAGGTGCACAGTAACAGCCCAATAGTCTGGGGGTAGGGGGTATTATAAGTATAAGAAATTAGGAGCATCAGCAGAATGGAAAGGCAACCACACATGGGGTAACTCAGCAGAGGATGTCAAAATCCAAGCAAGGTGAAGAGGACATTCAGATCAGGGACGGCCTGGTACGGGTGTATTAGAAACCAAGAAAGGCAGAGTTTTATGTGATGAGAGAAAGTGGTCTAGAATTCACAGGGACTATACCCTGAAAGGGCCAGAAGGTCTCCTCAGAGGATGAGATGAGAGATGAGGTGGGAGAATGGGTACCCTACATGGGAAGTGATGTTTCAGAAGCCTGAAAATGTTTATTCAGAAACTATACTGAGCTATTAAAAGAAAGATTCACTTAAAGGCTATGAATATTATTTGTAACTAGGTAAATGGTTTAATAAATAAATGAGAGCATCGCATGTAGTAGAACAGTCAAGTAATCACCACCACTGGTCAAAACTCGTTTAATTAAGTCTCAATATGGTAAGAAATGAGGCTTTTCCTAAAAGATGTTGTTGTTGTTGTTGTTATGTGCCATTGAGTCATTTGCGACTCATAGCGATCCTATGTACAACAGCCCTAAACCCTGCTCTATCCTGTGCCAATCGCATTGCCTCTGACACACCCATCCGGATTACCTCAGTCACTGAATCAATCCACCTCATAGAGGGTCTTCCCCTCCTGTGCTGTCCCTCCACCCTATCAAGCATGATGTCCCTCTCCAAGGGCCTGTCTCTCCTTACAACATGTCCAAAGTATGTCAGACGAAGCCCCAGAATCCTTGTCTCCAAGGAGTAGCCTGGTTTAACCCTCTCCAGGATGAATCTGTTTGTTTTCTTGGCAGTCCAGGACAGAAATTTTTGGCTAAGAAGTTTTCTTTTCATTAAAAATTGTCAGAAATGCTACTACTATAAAAGGACAATTAAATGGGTTGGTCAGTATATCAATTCTAGTAAAGCAGGGAAAAAAATGTTGTTTAAAGATAAAAAGTCTCCAATTATGAAGAGAACAATGTTTCACACAAGACTTCTATGGCAGAAAGATGTTCTTAAATTGTGTTAGGTAGTAATGGAAGGAATTCAACTGGTTCACATAGGAAAGCACAAGATGGCAAGGCAGGGAGCCTGGCAAAGAGTTCTCTGGTATAACCCAGAGAACTCCAAGTTCTGGAATAAACCCACAAAAGGAGGTCAGCAGCAGCTCTTTCGGCCTCTGCAGTATCCAATACGAGTTGGCCATAATAGAGGAGGAAGAGGCCAGTGACTGTCTCTTCTGACCACTCCTTTATGTTCTCATTTCGGTTCTCAAAAATGTAGATCACCTTCATAACTAATGAGAACTGTTAATACAGTAGGATTACAAAGGCTACCCATTTCCAGGGCAAAGCCCTCATCTTTAGTAAGTAAATCTTTCATTTAAGGATTAAAAGGCAAGGATGTTGTTGATTCAACACCTGTCTCTCATTCAGACTTCAGTAACATCAGTAAATCAACGGCTAAATATTATGGACTGGAGTGTGCCATACTCTGAGGCTGGATCTCTGGCCCATGTCCACGTAGCCTAACCATGGCCCATCTCTGGCCATAGCTAAATGATCCAAAACTAGCCATATAACTTGAGAGAAAGGAATTACATTAGTTCTCCATTCGAAAAGGCTTATGAACAGAGGAAACAGAGATGGATGGCTTAAACATAGCTGAACAAAATTAACAAAAGTGCTCTAGACAGAAGTTTCTAGAACTTCTGATGCTTAAGGGGCTAATATAGTTAGGGTTTGCTTTTCCTTCCCAATTCTTGGCTGGCTGTTGTCAGCATAGTTTACATGTGTAGTGAAAAGTAGAAGCTGAACACAGCAGCCTTTTTTCCTGGCCCAACTTTAAGAAAGCATTGCTGTTAGCAAACCAACACCACTCTGTATA
The DNA here is from genome assembly GCF_000299155.1 of Elephantulus edwardii. Classification (NCBI taxonomy): domain Eukaryota; kingdom Metazoa; phylum Chordata; class Mammalia; order Macroscelidea; family Macroscelididae; genus Elephantulus; species Elephantulus edwardii. Next base: position 4,754,447 of record NW_006399772.1, read on the forward strand.
ATTTATGAAGGCTGTTTATTTTCCAACTTGCTGGTACATGACAGTATGTTCTCAATGGATTTATTAAGGTACTGTCTGATTAATAGCTTTGCCCAAGAAGTCATCTTGGCAAAGATAATTTAGCTTCTGCTTCTTTATTTTAGCTAGTTTTGGTTACTTTTAATAGTCATATGAAAATAATTCAAATGTATCCCACTTGAGCAATAGCACAGAAGTGCAAAAACAAATCAAGATAAATACTGTTCTCTTTCATAATAAAACCATAATATTCATTCTCAAGTGTTCAACTCTGCAAACCAAGTTAAAGCATAAATTTTAGCACTGCCCAATTATCTGTACTTTCATAAAGAGTATTTCCATCAATACACAGTAAAAATTATTATAAAGCCTATTTATTATGTAAGCATGAAGAGGAAACAAATGAATTCTTGACTTTAAATTTTAGCCACATTATACTTACTAACTTCTATGACTTTAATCATATTACTTCGACCTTTCTAGATTCTCTTGTTTATTACAGTATAAATGTATTTCTGAGAAAATAATTACCACTTTCTTTTTAATTATAATTTTAACAAAAATTCACAGAAACGTTGGATTTTATTCATTCACTGTTGCACTAATTACCACTTTAAAATGGTGTTTCCCTGATCCTTCCACTTAAGAAATCATGTAATAATAACGCTAGCATGGAAAGTTTTATTTGAGAAATAATATACATAAAAACTATGAGTAACTTTGAAAGTAAAACAGTGTTGATCCTGGGTCTTATTTAAAAAAACACACCAAACCCAAAAAACAAACAGTTAAGGTAACCAAGATGACAATAGAGAGTTGTCCATCAGAAAACCACTCTAATACAACCTCATGTAACCTCACGACCATCACTATGTGGACTGATTAGCCCTCCAAGCTTGGGGAAAAAATCCAACCCCTGGAACTGAAAGATAACAGAATCTTGGGTTCTCCTTCCTTGCCAGTGGCAAAACTTTAATAATAACAAACATCTGTTACTTATCATGTGCCAGACACTTTACACACACTAACTTAATTAATTACTGCTCTGGTGGCCTAGTGGCAAGGAGCTGTGCTGCAATCCCAAAGGTACACAATCTGGGCCACCAGCTGCTCCACAGGAGAAGGATGGGCAATCCCCTCCCATGCAATTAACTGCCTCTGAAACGCTGCCGGAGGGTCAGCCATGGGTCAGATCTGACCAGACAGCACACCACAACAACATTCTTATGGGTTGGTTCCAACTTGACAGCACACAACAACAATCCTTATTTTAGGGAGTCCTGATGGGGTAACAAGTTGCACTGCAATACCAAAAGCAAGGATTTGAAACCAGCAGCAGCTCCACCAGAGAACGATGGGCAGCCTCCTCTCATGCAATTTACTGCCTCTGAAAACCTGCTGGAGGGTCAGCTGTGGGTTGGATTTAACTGGAGAGCACACCACAACATCCCTATTTTACAGCTGTGAAGACTGAGGCTGTCCACGGCCAAACGGTAAATGACAGAATATAAGCATTCAAATCCAGACAGACTGGTTCCATGGCTGAAACCCTTATCCATTAATACTGTTTATATCCTTACATTAAAGCATCCTATGTTCTTTTGTCTTAGCTCTGAGCATTAAAGGTGACTGTGATCAGGACATTTAACTCCTAATCATCACTAGTTCTGTCTACTGACATGTCATGGGCTGCCTTGTGAGCCAGAAATCTGTCCAGTCTCTTAAGAAGGCAAATAAGAACACAGAAAATCCTTAATGAGTCAAACTTGCTCATCCCTGAAGTATGAAAATAATTCCTATCATAAATAATCACAGGCTTAGCATAAGGATTAAATCTGCTAATATGTACTGAGTTAACAAGAGTAACAGACACATAAGAGCTCAGTAAATTTAGCTATTGTGTCATGTCCATGAATTCCTAAGGCTTCCTCTTCCTTTATGATGCCGCACGAGACAAGGAGGTGCATATGCATCATTTGCATTCTTTCAGTATTCATTATAGGATATATATTCTGATCTATAATTTCAAGACATAATTCTGACTAAACCACATGTAACTAATAGGAATCAAGACTACAGTTCCTTCCTTGTTTACATATTTTTAACAGCATGAATATAAATAGTATGAAAAGCTGTAGTATATTTTTAAAGCAATTTAAGTGCCAAGATGATTAATATAGCTTGGCTGAAAACCTTTGTATTTTAAAAAAAACCCACAACTCAACAACAGATTATTTTGATGCTTATGAAATAATTTGATAATACATAAATGAGGCTATGAAATAAATCTGAACTTTTAAAAAGAAAATTTACCTGCTTATCTACACACGGTAAAATGAAAATGGAGAAAAAGCTAAGATAAATTGCTTCTTGATGCCTCCTGGAGATTTCACAAAATTTGAAACTATAGGACCTGAACTACCACCATCAAGAAAAGGTCTGCTAAAGCTGAAACAGGATCCACATCTCACACCTTACACAAAAATCAACTCAAGGTGGATCAGAGACCTGGGAGTAAAGCCCAAAATCGTTCCCAAGAGACAAACTGGGATCAAGCTTAGATGACCTAGTCTGTAGTATAAACAGACTGCCAAGTACATCCAGAAATGCACAATCTGGAGAAGATAAAATTGATTTAAAGGACGTCCTAACAATTAAACCCTTGTGTGTATCAAAAAAACATTTTGCAACAGCATGAAAAGAAAACCTACTGACTGGGAAAAAACATTTGGCAATACCTTTTCAGACAAAGGTCTCAGATCAAAAGTTTACAGACTCCCACAGGGCCTCCACAAGAAAAAGACTGACAACACAATTATAAGATGGGCAAAAGATATGGAAAAACTTTGCACAGAGGAGGATGTTTGAAAGGCCAACAGACACATGAAGAAATGCTCAAAATCACTGGCAATGAGAGAGGGGCAAATCAATACCACAATGAGACACCATCTCGCCCTCCTAGCAGTGGCAAAGCTTAATAAGCAAGTAATAAATGTTAGAGAAGATGTGGAGGGATAGGAACTCTTATACACTGTTGGTGGTGGGACTGTAAAATGGTACAACCACTCTGGAAGGCAGTTTGATGCTTCCTCAAAAAGCTGAACATAGCCCCTTTATTCAGTTGCTGCTAAGGTGCTCTGTTCTTTGGCCGCATTGGAGTGAGGCCCTCACTTCATCCGGGGACTAGCAATGCATCCAGCAGCCTTCAGCCAAGTACCACCACACCATGGCCTCCGTCTCTGAGCTCGCCTGCATCTTCTAGGCCCTCATCCTGCATGACAATGAGGTGACAGTCACGGAGGACAAAATCAATGCCCTCATTAAGGCAGCTGGTGTCAATGTTGAACCTTTCTGGCCCTGGCAAATGTCAACACTGGGAGCCTCATCTGCAATGTGGGGGCACTGGTGGACCTGCCCCAGCGGCGGGGGCAGCACCAGCTGGAGGACCTGACCCCCCACACACACACACTGCTGCTACTCCAGCTGAGGAAAACAAAGTGGAAGCAAAGAAAGAAGAATCTGAGAGTCTGATGATGACATGGGATTTAGTCTTTTTGACTAAACTTCTTTTGTAAAATGTTCAATAAAAAATCCTGAACTCTTAAAAGAAAAAAAAGCTGAACACAGAAATTCCGTATGACCCAGCCATTCCACTGCTTGGAATATACCCAGAGAAAATGAGAATTGAGGCACAAATAGATATTTGTACATCAATGTTCACAGCAGTGTCATTCACCTTCACAAGAACATGGAAACAGTCTAAATGTCCAACCACAACTGAATAGACTGAGAAATTATGGTGCATTCACAGGATGAAATACTATACAGCATGGAAAAGCAATGATTTTCAAAATCACTACCTAACTTGAGAAGAACTGGAGAGCATTATGCTAAGTAAACTAACTCAGTCCCATAAGGACAAATACTGTAGAAAACCATTATCGCAGAAACAGATTATTAGTAAAACACATATGAGGATTCGGGGTGGGGGAGGATAGGAGCAGAAGGTTAAGGATGGGCAGGGGGGTAATCATGGGGTTACACAATATGATCGGTGAGGAGGGTGGATAAAGGAAATGGGAAAGATCCTGTGTGAAGAACAATGTATACACACTTTGAAGTAACTCAATATAAAAAAAATATTTAAAAAGGATTACAGCTTCGAAAGGAAACCCTAAGTGTTCTACTCTGTCCTGTAGGGTGGGTGACTGACCGGACAGCAATGTGATGGATTTAGTTTGGCTTTTTTATACTTTTAGATTTAATTCTATTTAACAATACAGTTTTCTTTGTTATGTTTTTTTAATT
>NW_006399772.1:4758872-4769545 GCF_000299155.1 Elephantulus edwardii
AGTCCAGAGGTCCCAGAACTGCTATTAAGAATGACACAGGTAGAATGAGAGAATGTGCATAGTTCATTTCCACCACATAAGATCAGGAAAAACTGTGCAGAGAAAGAAAAATATCCAATTACAGTATTTTTCAATTTATAGCTAACCCTTTATCTAAAGGAGATTGTGCTAAAACATGAAGTAATATTTGCCAGTTAATTTGCAAAAACTATTTACAATCTAACACTGTCCAGAGTAGCATTAACTTCTATTACTGACTCAACAAAAGAGATGTTTTTAAAGTGCTTATGGTCTTAGGAAGTGCCAGTCTTTGGAAAAGAACATCATGCTTGGAAAGCTGGAGGGTCAGCAAAAGAGGTAGACTCTCAGGGAGGTGGACTGGCATAGTGACTGTAACAATGGGCTCAGATAGAGATGATGAGGAAGGTACAGCACAAAGCATGGTTCCGTTACAACGTCACCCCTATTCTTTTGTCCATCTGTCAAGATACTGCCAATCGGCCCAGGAGGATCTTTGTTTTCTTGATGTTGAGATGCAATCAATATTGAAGGCTGTTGTCCTTGAGCTTCTGCAGCAAAGACTTCAAGTCTTCTCAGTTTCGGTGAACAAGGTTGTGTCATCTGCACAGCATAACCAATGAGTCTCCCTCCAATCCCGATGCCAAAAAGTCCAGGCTCTCAAATGATCTGTTCCACATATAGATTGAAAAGATATGGAGAAAGGATATATCCCTGACACTCCTTTCTTGAACCATGTTCCCTTGCTCTGTTCGAACAACAGTTTCTTGGTAGGTAGAGGTATAGATTTCACATGAGCACAATCAGGTGTTTAGAAATTCCCGTTCTTCTCAATGTTAGCCACAATTGTGATGCACAGAGTAAAATGGCTCTGCTGAGTCAATAAAACACTAAGAGACATCCTTCTGGTACTTAATGCTTTCAGTCATGATCCATTTGACCTCAGCAGTGATATCCACAGCTTAGTGCCAAGGCTGCTTCTATAAATCCAGCTTGTGTTTCTGGCAGTCTTCTGTCTATGTACTGTCCTAGTCATTTTGAGATAATCTTCAGTAAGATTTTGCTTATCTCCGATCTGGATTACATGTTCCCTGCTAGCACTTTAATAGAAAAAAATAACATACTTTTTCATATCAACAGTATATTGCTCTACCTCCCCTTGATTTTTTTTACAAATTTATAAAGTAATATGGTAGTTACTTAGCATTTCCATGGGTTAACATTATCTTATTTGGTTTTTAAAAATATATATATACACACACATATGTGTATATATACACACTCATATGTGTGTGTGTGAGAGAGAGAGTGTGTTTGTATTTAATTATCAGGATGAACTCTTTACTTTAAAGATGCTGATAGCTTCAGCCTGTTGAAATCATTGCCCTTTTTGATCAGATTATTCTGATTAGCAAACAGGAGTTTATTCAGGTTGACTTCTAAGCTGGTCACTCTGACAAGAACTTAATCCTATTTGACTATGTTTCTTAGGAAACAGATTTGAAATGGAAAGAATTTTGTCAGCCTGAAAACCTATATGGTCACAGTAAGACCTGGTCCCTTTTTTTATATCTATATTTCTTTTATTAGATATATATATATACAAATTCATTCTGCTCTGTTTAGCAGTTATTGTTATATGCTGTCGAGTCCACCACAGCTCACAGCAATCCTTTGACTGGCAACCTGCCAAATGCTATGCCATCCCCATGGTCCATTCTCATGTTCTCTAGCTGAGCCCACTGACAGTCAATCCATTTTCTCAATCCACTTTCTTCTCTCTCTGTGACCCTCCACCTTTCCAAGTATGATGTCTTTTCCAAAGACTGCCCCCTCCTGATAACATGTACTATTCAAATGAAACATGTCAAATTTTTCTTATATGAAGCCAACGTAATGAGGGAGAAAGCATTGCTAAAAATTGTCTTTAATCTTAAATGTGCACCAGTATAAATAAAATTAAGTGTTCTGTAGTTGTAAAACCAGATGTATTTTCCCTAGGTGAAGTCAATATAATGAGGCTCCACGGAGCTATTAGTTATGAACAATCTACTGTTGATAAGCAAGTAGGAATTTAAAATATATTCTGCTGCCAACTGATGTGTCTCAACAAACAAATGCAGCCCTGGAGCTGCTTACAAGACATTTGAAAAAGAGCTACAAGGCTAACTGAGATCCATATTTGTCCCTATTGCAAAAAAAAAAAAAGTGATACAAGAGATTATAGAAATTGTCAAACAATATCATTACTATCATATGCAAGTAAAACCTTGTTGAAGATTATTAAAAATGTCTGGAATCAACAGGGAACTCTAGAAATTCACAAGCAGCCAAAGAACAAGGGATATCGTCGATTAATGTCAGACAGATCTTGGCTGAGAGCAAAGACTACCAGAATGATATCCACTTGTGTTTTATTGACTGTGCAAAGGCATGTGAGTGTGGATCCTAAAGAAATTATGGCTAACATTGAGAAGATTGAGAATTCCAGAACACTTAATTGTGTTCATGTGAAACCTCTACATAGACCAAAAAGCAGTTGCCTAAACAGAACAAGAAAACATTGCATGGTTTAAAATCAGAGAAGGTGTACATCAGTCTCATATTCTAACTCCACACTTATTCAATCTGTATGCTGAACAAATCATTCAAGAAGTTACTACATGTAGAAGAATGTGGCATCAGGATTGGAGGAAGACTCATCAACAACCTGTATTATGAAGATTATACAACCCTGCTTGTAGAAAGTGAAGAAGACTCAAAGCACTTAATGTGGTATATCAAAGACTACAGTCTTCAATATGGATTAGGGCTGAAGACAAAGAAAACAAAAATCCTCACCACCGGACCAGTCGGCAGCAGTATCATGACTTAAGTTGTCAGCAATGTCATTTAACTTGGCTACCCAATCAACACCCGTGGTAACAGCAGTCAAGAACTCAAAAGACATATTCTTGCTAAATTGAGAAAAACTGCTGCCTGGGGCCTCTCCAAAGCACTAAAAAGCAACAATATTACTTTATAGACTAAGCTTTGCCTGATAAAAGCTGTGGTATTTTCAGTTGCTTCTTCTGCATTTCAAAGTTGGACAATGACTAGAGAAGACCAAAGAGGAATCAATACCTTTGAATTGTGGTGTTGGAGAAGAGTCCTGAATATCCCATGGCCTGTCAAAAAGAATAAACAAGTCTGTCTTGGAACAAGTGCATCAAGGGTGCACCTAGAGCAAAGATGGTGGGAGTTCATCTCACATACTTCAGGCATGTTGTCAGCGGGCGTCCAGTCCTTGGGAAAGACATCAAGACATCGCGCTGAGAAAGGTGGAGGGTCCGAAAAAGAGAGGTAGGCCGTCAACATGATGAACTAAAACAATGACTACAGTAGTGGCCTCAAGCATATCAGAGGTTGTGAGGATGGCATGGGATATGGCATGGTTCCGATCTGTTGTTCATAAGGTCACTATCAGTTGTAATCAACCATATGGGATATAACAACAGCAGCAACAATTATTTCGAGACTGGAAAATTAAATACCTCATCTTCTTTCCGAACTGTCTTTCATCTGTTTAAAGCCATGGAGCAATCCCCTTTTGCACAAACCAGGTAAACCAGAACTCTCTATCTGTCTGTATTAATTAATTAATTAACCCCATCCTGAGCAGTTAGAAAGGTAAGATACTTATGAGGGACAGCAAATTAAAGCAAGATTTCATTTTTAAATGAAGAATTAAAATGTGCTCTAATATTCACTTCACATAAAATTTGAGTGAAAAATATCTTAGTTATAGATGTTTTTCCCAAGTCCCTGGATGGATGCAAATATTAAGCATTCCACATAAGTTGGCATTCCGAGCCCACTCAGCGGTGTCCTGGAAGAAAGGTCTGGTCATCTGTCCCTGAAAGGTCACCACCTTTCAAACACTACGGCACACGTCAAGCTTTCCTGAGTCAGAATCAACTTGACGGCAACTGTCTTTTGTGAATCACTCCTTGGTACTGAGTTAACAGCTCCTGGTACTGAGTTAATAAACTCTATGGGCCTTCTGACAAAGAGCAATTTTGCTTCTAAGTTACTCTAATAAACAACACTTATAAATATCATTTTGTGTAGAACTACAAATACACAGCAAGTTAACAACAGTGTTTTAGACACTGTCATCTGGTCTTTCAGAGGTGGTACACTTGACTAATTTTAGGCTGCCAGAGTCAAACTAACAATTTATTCCACTACTATGTTTGTTACCATGGTTAGATATGAATTGGCAGTAAGGTATCTGGAATAGAACAGGCAAACATTATATTCTTGACCAACATCGCTATTTTAAACTTATTCATCAGAACATGTAAAAGGTTAGAGGCTAGTTTTCCAGTATGTCATGTTTTTTCTTCCCAAAATCTCCAGTGGTCTGAGTAGCTTTATTCATTAAAAATTTTCAGCTCTATTCAAATAACACTGTTTCCTGGATCTCCTCATATCTATATAAACAACTCATTTTTATGCATCATATTTGGCAACTGTCGTAGACAAATGAGTGCTTCCTTTTAATGTAAAAATTATTCTATTTACCCAAGAAAAGAAGTAAATAAATAATTTAATAAATGTACTACTTCAAAGAAGTTATTCCTTGTTCTGATATACAAAAATGTTTGCAAAATAAAAAAAACAACCTTTTACAACCATGTACTTAACTTCAGAGGGGGACAAATATAAAATTAATATTAGTCATTGGAGAATTTATGTAATCCCTAAACATGATGAAAAAGGTATTTCAAAAGCCTTTTTTAAAAACCAGTAAGGAATTTCTACTACTTTTCTGTTTTCGCTGTTAAGAACCTAGTTACTTCCCTACCCAAGAGTACAGCATATCCCCTCGGCATTTGTAAACACTGTGCAGCAGCCCAGAAGGTTATTGCTAGGAAACAAGAGCTAGTGCTACATCCTTTTTTCTGTTTTTCCATTTCTCTACCGATGAGAGTTGAATCTGCCACCTATTAAGCAAAGGCATATTTGGTTTAAGAGTCAAATTCTAGAACTCCTGGCGCAGTTGACAAAATCTCTAAACTCAGTAAAAACAAAACTAAGTAACCTGGAGTTTTCATCTCTCCCAGTGTCTCAGTTTCTGAATCTTAAAAACAAAGGTTTGTTGTTCTTAGGTTGTTTTTTGTTTGTTTGTTTGTTTGTTTTAAGATTTGTTGTTCTTGTTAACTGCCACAGAATCAATTCTGACTCATGAGGACCCCCAGGTGCACAGAGTAAACTGCTCCAGAAGGTTTTCAAAGGTATGGCCATTCCAAAACAGAGAACCAGGTCATCACCTTCCACCATGCTTCAGGTTGAGTTTGAATTATCAACTTTGGGTCAGTTAACAGCACAGTGCCAGCCAGGGATTGTCCAAATGAAGATCCTGAAAGGGTAATTCCTAAGGTACTCTTGCCTCTCTACATTTCTATAGAAGTGACTGTCACTGTATCTGATCTTCCACAGCTCTGGTGGCCTAGGGGCTGTACCTGAGCTGTTAAGCCAAAGGCACATTGATTGAATCCACCAGCTGCTCTCCAGGAGAAAGATGGATAATCTTACTGCCTTTTAAAACCTGCTGGTGGGTCAGCTATGACTATGAGTTGTCCCAACTCAGTGGCAAGGAGCTGAGCTGATCTTTTGCTTATCAATCCTGTATGTTAAGCACTATGCCACCAGGGTTCCAATAAGGCTCCAGAATTGAAAATTCAGAGCAGCAAAAGATGTCAGATACATCATGTTAGCAGTGCAATTCCCTATGGACTAGGCCACCAGAGCTCTCTAAAGTCAGATACATCATCATGCCTTACAAACAAAAGTAAATCACTATCACAAATCAAGAAAATATTGGAAAATTTAATGTCTACTTCATTTAGAATGTTAAAGAATTTTGGGAAGCATCAAAATGGAAAGAAAGTTTGGCCATTTAAAAAAGATACTCAGACCTTCACCTTCAGAATCCACGAAATAAAGTATGCTGATAGGTTTGGATAAGTAATAATAATAAATATGGAAACAGCTATCATTTATTAAAGATTTACTTTGCTGGCAGAAGCTCTGAGAGAACAATGGTTGAGTCCTGGGCCTTTACCCAAAAGGTTTGAACCTATCAGTCACTGAATGGTATAGAGATGTGCCAGTCCACGTCTGTAAAGATTTATAGCATATGAATCCCCATTCTACCGTGTGTGTGTGTGTGTGTGTGTGTGTGTGTGTGTGTGAAGAGTACTGAGTATCTCACGGACTGTAAAAGAGAGGGGGAAAAAAAGAAAAAAAGTCTTGGAGAAAATGCAGCCAAAGTACTCCTTGGAGGCAAGGATGGTTAAGCTCACATACTTTGGGCATGTTGTTAGGCAATACTATTCCTCAGAAAACTACATCATGCTAGAAACAGAGGGTTAGCAAATGAGAGGAAGATCCTCAGTTGAAATAGTGACTGGAACAATGGGTTCAAGGTTGTCAGATGATAAGGATGGCACAAGAGAGGACAGGATTCAGATCTGTTGTTCACAGGGTCGCTGTGGTTGTACTGAACTTGATGGCACTTCTTGTGGTGCTGTTATTAAGTGCTCCTTCGAAACAAGGACAGCTTATATGTTTTGAGTATGTTATCAGGAGGGGCCAGTCCCTAGAAAAGGCTATCATACTTGGAAATCTAAAGGGTCAGTAGAAGAAATGAAGATTGTCAATGACTGGAATAGTGAAGCTTAATTAAACACAGCAGGAAGCGTGAGGATGGCACAAGGTAGGTCAAGGGCTTTGCTTTGTCGTATACAAGGTCACTGAGACGGAGGCACTCAACGGTACCTAACAACGACATGAGTCGGAAGCTTAACTGAAATGCTTTTAGGTTTTGGTTCTCCTTTATATAGAGTACAATGGTAACACTTTACATGTATCAAGTCTATAAATACACCGCAATATAAAAAATGATACTAAATTCCATTTTATACACCTGAAGAAAGTAAAATTCAGAGAAATTAATTTGATTTGTGCAACATCATACAGGCTTTCAAAAATAAGGATTAAAACTCTTTCTTTACAATAAAACCCAAAACTGTATTCTGTTAACCACAGACATATAGTTATTAGTCTGGGGGTGGAAATAAATAGGATGGATTCTGACTGAAAGAAAACATGCACATTTTTAGAGAGTTAGCAAATTCTCCATCTGAGTCCTGGTTTATACAAGTTTGTAAAAGTTCATTAAACTGAGCAATCGTAATCTTAAACAAATGTCTGAAAGTATTTATATTTCAATAAAAACTATCTATACACAAATAAACATCTCTCTACACACACACGAGAGACAGAGAGACAGACAGAGATTATCTACAGACACATTTGTCAAGGTGCAGGAGCAAGATGGGCCATCTCCTCCATGTGATTTAAAGCCTCTGAAAATCCACTGCAGAGTCAGCAAAGAGTCAGTTCTGACTCCATGGCACAGAAAAGCAAAACTAGTAACAGCCAAATGGAGAACTTCTTGCTTACATGGCTAATTTCAGGATGAACTAACTCCAAGGCTAAGATGACCCCAGTGAATAGGTTTCTGACCCTCTCTGGTGCTGTTTCATTGACTTCTTTTGTTCACAATTTCCTCTACCGTGTCATAACAAGTCTGGAAGCTGTTCCAGCCTTACGTGCTTTTTATTGACAAGTCTTTTCCACCAAAGTCTAATTTTTTTAAAGATTATAGAATGTCTGCTTGGGCCATCTGGCCACACCTGGACTAATGTGACTACTTTAAAATGATGTTCAAGATTTAACAGGCACATGTATGTATGGGTCAAGAAAAAATTTTAAAGCATATGTAATACATTCCTTAATCATTTCATAAGTCTAATAAAAAGTTGAACTGGAAAAGTTGTGTTAGAGATATCTACAACAATGTACAAAACAAATGCTAAAGATGCTTCGGCAGCTCTGGTGGCTTAGTGGTAAGAAGCTACCCTGGAGTCCCAAAGGCATGTGGTTCAAATCCACCAGGTGCTCTGGAGAATGATGGGCACTCTCATCCATGTGATCTACTCTCTGAAAATACACTAGATGGTCAGCTATGGGTCAGTTCCAACTTGAAGGTATACAACAACAATGCTGCTTAGGTACAATCAAAAACCTCCTGGGATTCCTTGGTTTGGAGGTTTAAGATCATGGTTTCACGAGACAGCATGGTTAATCAGTGTTATAATACGTCACATGGTTCATGTTTATGCTGTACTTCATAGGTCACAGCATAGTGACCACGGTCTTGAAACTCACAAGTGGCTACCTGAGATTCGGTAATTGGTCTTTATTCACCCAGAACAACACAGGAAGGAAGAGCACCAGACACAGGAGGAAGAGGTGGAAGGTGTGGCTGGCTGACTGCCTCCATGAACCCCTGTACCATAAGACTGGAAGAAGTGGGTGGGCCCCAGCTACCATTACCAAACATTGTGATCAAAGATTCTACACAAGAAGTCTTGTAAAAGGTAAAAATAAAGAACAAAATTTCCAATTCCCAAGGATGACAGACTTGCTGACACCTCCTGGCAGGGATTGCTCCAGAGTGCTGAAGAGCAACAGAAGTCAGACTAAAGTCTAAGGTGTGCCTGATACAGACCATTGTCTTCTTAATTACTTGCTATGTATCAGAGGGCTGGACAATGACTAAGGATGACAGAAGAAGAATAGATGCCTTTTAGTTGTGCTGGAGAAGAGCACTGAATATACCATAGTACTGCCAAGAAAACAAACAGGTCTATTCTGAAGAGAGTGAAGTCAAATTGCTTTTTGGAGGCAAGGATTTTTAAACTGCATCTCACATACTTTGGCATGTTGCCAGGAGGGACCAGTCCTTGGACAAGGACATAATGCTTGGAAGAGGGGAGGGTCCGTAGAGAAAGACAGTGGACAAGATGGACTGACACAGTGACTGGGGTCATGTGGACAAGGCACGTCAAAGACAGTGACACTGGCTCACTATAAGGTGTGGGATACAGAGCTACTGGGCATAGGGTCACTATGAGTCACAGGTGACTTGACAGCACATAAGAACAACAATAACCAACTATAACCAGATATAGAGCACTCCAAAGAATTTTAAAATAAAAAGAGTATTTATTATCTCATATAAGAAGCTCCAATGCAGGGCATTTCTTGTGGCCCAAAAAGTCTTAAAAAATTAAAAAGATGAATGTGGCCCAAGTACTCTTGAAAAATTCAAGTTCTTTCCATCTTTTAATTCTGCCATGCTAAGCCTGTTACCAAGCTCCCTTCCTTAGCAGACAGGTGAGCATATATCAGAGATCCTGATTCATTTCAACCATCTAATTTCTATTAAATTACCATTTTTAAGTGCCTGCGATATAATAAGCAGTATATATGTTGTAATTATTATTTGGGGTATCTCTGTAAAAAGTGGGAATTTTTTTTCCCCAGAAATTTTGTCTCACTTGAATACAAGGTCCACATGCATGTCCTTTCTTTTTTGCTACAGTTAGCTAGAGTTGGATTGGTAAAAGAATCCTGACTGATACAAGGAAGGTTATCTTGCTGGTAAATGACAGCATAGGTTTTCAGAGTTGAAAATTGAGGCTTAATTCTGTTTAACTCCAGGCAAGTTACTTCTCTGAGGCACATCAGTAGAAAAAGACATTATGACCCTCAAAGCATAAATATTTACTAAAAGGCCCTTTACAGAAAAGGTTTGCCAGTTCTGGGATAGGAGTTTCAAAGTACTGAATAACATTTAGTACCTCTAAATCTGCCCCACAAAGACTAGTATTCCACCAAAAGTTATCATGCAAGTCAAAGTCTCATGCCTCACATTTGCAAATCAGCCCTTCAAACTCCAGAAGGAATTGTAGAATTTAGATCTCAGAAACATCCAGAAATAACCGATTTAAAGGACTGCATCTGGCAAACAGGACTCAATGGCTAGGTAAGATTAGGGAAAGTGGTACCAGCAGCTGCTACCTTTTCACAAGCTTAATCTTTCTAATTATTCAAGAAAATAATTAAAAACAGAAAGAAAAAAAGGACAGATCCGATTAGTGGTTTGACAACCGGCAATATTTTCCAGTATCAACATAAACTTTTCATGGTGCATACCTAAAGGTCCTAGGTCAATGACCCTCAGATAAGAAGGCAGATGATTGCTACACTAATAGGTGTGTGTCCAAGCATTCAAACTCACTCCTCTATCTCAAGTCAATTAATTATATGTTCTGCAAATGCTCTTCGAAGCTTGAAATGTTTAACATGAAGAGGCAAATACAGAAAATGTTGATTAAATATTACTCTCATAAAGTATAATAAAGTTTTTATCTGTAAACTTTATAATGTTGTATTTCATTTAGAGTCTTAGCAGACTGATCTGCACTAACATGTCTAATTAAGAACTTACACGAAAAATGTGACTGTGATATCCAGAAAACAATATACTGAGAGGCCATACAACAGTATCCATAGTTTTTTCTAACTTTTAAAATGCTTCAATTACCACTTACTTCCGGTTCAACTAAATTTTTTAAATAACTGGTATCTCTCCAGACAAAAAATTTTTTTTCAGTGCAGTATACATTATTGAACACATCTTGTTCAATCTCTCCCCAACCCTGGGGTTAGTCCCATTCTACAACAGTGGCATCATG
>NW_006399772.1:4774512-4777226 GCF_000299155.1 Elephantulus edwardii
GTTCCATTTCTTCCTTAACAATATCTAATTTTCCTACATTCATGGTTCTCACATTCCATGTCCCAATCACCAGTGTCTACTTACAACTGTTCCTCTTTGTATTTCCATACTTGAAAATTCAACCTCCTTTGCCGTTTCTGTTATCTAAATGTATTCTGCTGTACATAGGGTTTTCAGAGGCCTGCTATGTACAACAGATCTGAAATTTAATGCAGAACTTAGATAATGTCTATATCAATAGTGTTATAGGGATCTCTGGTTAGCCTGGTGGCAAGAAGCTGCACTGCAATCCCAAAGGCAGGCCTTTAAATCACCAACTGTTCCACAAGAGAAAAACAGTCAATCTCCTCCCATGTGACTGCCTGTGAAAACCCATGTGAGGATCTGCTTTTTGTCAGTCCTGACTCAATAGTACACAACAGCAACAACAACATAAGGAGCTCTGGTAGTCTAGTGGCAAGAAGCTATGGTACAATCCCA
Source organism: Elephantulus edwardii (assembly GCF_000299155.1). Classification (NCBI taxonomy): domain Eukaryota; kingdom Metazoa; phylum Chordata; class Mammalia; order Macroscelidea; family Macroscelididae; genus Elephantulus; species Elephantulus edwardii. Next base: position 4,774,993 of record NW_006399772.1, read on the forward strand.
AACGCATGTGGTTTCTAATCTACCAGCTGCTCCACAGGAGAAAGATGGGCAATCTCTTCTCATGCGATTAATTGCCTCTGACAACCTGCTGGAGGGTCTACTATGGGTCGGTTCCAACTTGATGGTACACAACAACAATAACAACATAGTGTTATAGATCAGATTATTTTATTACTTTTCCTTGCATATAAATAATTTCCTCTTTGATCAAATTTAAGCAAACTATAAACTCTTAACAAATACAAGAATTAGAGTTAAAAAACTTAGATTCCAAATAAGTTCCTCTACCCTGGTATGTCCACTTGCTGTACAGGGGTAACTCGTGGTTGCTGTGAAGCTGACTACAGTGACACTGATGAGTCAAATGCGAGAATGGTTATGCATGGTGGACAGTGTTTGGTGGAGCTCCTCAATGAAAACAAGTTTGGAAGCAGGAGTGGCATCCACTTCCAAAATACCTTGCCTCCGGAGACTCTACGAACTGGGAGAAAGGATGAAAGTCACCCAAGTGTTCAGGTCTTTTGTTCACAGGGTCACTATGAATCACCTCCGACTTGATGGCACTTAACAACAACATATGTCATTTCAGGAGCTCTAACGGTCTAGTAGTAAGGGGTTGCACTGGCAACTCAAAGTTATACAGTCCAAATCCACCTGCTGCTCCGGGAGAAACATGGGCAATCTCATCCCATGTGATTTACTGCCTCTGAAAACCCGCTGGAGGGTCAGCTTTGAGTCGGTTCTGACTCCACACACAACACAGGTGGCTTCGTGGTAAGGAGTTGTGCTGCAACCCAGAGACGCGCAACCTGAATCCATGAGCTGCTCAGTGGGAAAACAGCGCACAATCTCCTCTGAAAACACTGTAGAGGGTCTGCTATGAGCCAGCTCTGATGGTACACAACAACTCCTTTCCTAAGGAGTCTTGGTGGTTAAATGCTCAGCTGCTGACTCAAAGGTCCACGGTTTTAATCTGCCAGCCTCTCTAAGGAAGAAAGAGCAGACAAGCCGATTATATAAAGATCACAGCTTTGGAAACTCTATGGGCTGTTTCAGCTCTGCCTTGTAAAGTCATTACATACCACAATCACTTAAGGGAACATAACAAAAATAACACTCATTTGCTTTAAGTTGTTTGTCTGTGGTTTATTTGTTTTTTTTATTTAAATGAGAGATAACTACAATAATATATACAAAATGCATACTTTGAACCAAAGTATAGGATAGATGATCAAATATAATTATTTTAATATTAATTTTTCCATTTTAAAAAAACCCCAATCTAGGAACTAGATATTATTACTATTTCCTTTTTTAAACATGATAAGTAGTTTAGAGAAAGAAAACTAAAGCTCAGTTCTCTCAGTTAATATTTAAAATAAATACAGCTCTATAATTTTCATCAGATCACACTGTAAATTTTCAAAAACATTCATGCACGGCTTAGTCAAAGGTTTCCAAAGCCACCTCCATCAGTTTCTCCATCAAGTATGGCTATCTTCATTTCTCTCCACAGATTTACAAGAAGTTTTTCTTCACTGTTTTGGGGGGAAAAAAAACTCCCATGATTTTTTTTTCCTCCTTAGAAATCTCTGATGTGATTCATTATTATTTTTTTATTTTATTATTTTTTTGTGTGTACTGTCAAATTGGATCTGAATGGTACAGGAGGAGATTGCCTCTCTTCTCCAGCAGAGCATCTGGTGGATTTGAACCACATACCTCTGGGACTGCAGTGCAGCTTCTTCCCACTAGGCCACCAGAGCTCCCTTATGATTCATTATTTTTAAACCTCACCCTGTAAGTTTTTGCCATATAATCCACTAAAGAACTATCCATTGCACTAATACAGCAATAATACCTTCATTTTGTTATTTGTCAAGGCAACTGCACATGTTTTCCAAGCTGATTATAATTCCCTCACCCTCAAATAATGCAATTATAAAAAAATTATATTAAGGTATGAGAATATTAAAATTTTCCCTTTACTCACATGCCTTTCTTATTTTCAAGACTTTTAAAAGGTCTCTCTCTTTTTAAAAAAGTCTAACTTCCTTGATTTCGTTATCATTCTGTTATTGACCTTTATTGACAAAATCTCTAGATTATCTACTAAAACAAAGATATTCTTGACTAATGACCAAGGAGGATAGAAGGAGAATTGATGCCTTTGAGCTGTGGTGCTGGAGAAGAGTATTAAGAATACCATGGACTGCTAGGAAAACAAACAGATT
>NW_006399772.1:4778368-4780493 GCF_000299155.1 Elephantulus edwardii
TCAAAAACAAGGCATCAAAATATTTGAAAATATAAAAACAAGCATAACTTCCTATATGTATTAAAAACCTATACTATTTCATATAACAACATACATTTTATAGATAGTAAACAAAACTCTTCATAAGTAAACAATTACTATATTTTTTAAAAAAGCAATTTACTGTCATGGAGTTAATAAAGAAAATTATTATACTGAGTTTATTTTTTAATGTATGACACTGCTGATTCAATAGTTATAAAAACTAATGCTAAAATATAAAAGAATTATATTTCTTTTCAATTTGGAAATTATAAATAGTTCCAAAGGCTTATTAGTAGAAAGTTTGAGTTGTTAAACCGCAATTTATAAGAAAAAGATTAAAAAACTCTAGTTTCTCTTAAGATGAAATAGTTACAAAGTTGTAACACAAATAGTTTTAAAAAGTTAATGAAAAATATTACTGTAACTATAATCTTAGAAATCTGGTTTCTTTATAACTAACAATAAACAATCAGGTTATTTTGATAATGGGGAGGTACAGAATATATATTTTAAGTATCATTTTTCTAATTTATTTAAAGTAAAATGAGCAGAAGAAAAACCAAAATAGCCCTCTCTTTCTATTCAAAAGATCATAGAACTTATACTTTTAGGTAATATTTGAAAAATTCATAGCACAAAAGAAATAAGCCATTTTAGAATAAGAACATTTAAAAATTAAGAAGTTTTACTATCAACTTACCTTCTTTTGATACCAGACTATAGCATCTGTGACTTTGGACGCCATTTATTCCACTGCACTCACACATTAGTCATTTTAGGCTGTGCAAGAGAGAAAAGCATACAGCTTTACTTCCACCTTCCAAAAGGAGACTAAATAACACCCATAGTACTCTGCTTACTCCCCAGCAAGGGGTGCATGACTATACTTATATTACACCCTTCCTCATTACTATTTTAGCAACAGGTTCTCTTAAGTAAACAAAAATCAGTTGCCATAATAAAGGAAGGTTCTTTCTGCAAGAATGTACCATTTGAGAGAGAGAGAGAGAGAGAGTGAGTGAGTGTGTGTGCAAAATAGGTTAAGGGTGTTTTTTAAATATCAATCTCTCAAATAAATTCCAGAATTTCCTAGTTTATAGTGGGAGTTTTTAATGTAGAAATTAAGATATAATAAAAATCCAGTGACTAACTCAGAGATTGCTTTTTGCTATAGTTTCTGTTTAGGAACAGTTACTATCAATTATAGTTGTTAATGGATGGTTTAACAAAGATGTCAAAATTTATAATCATACTAAATTTATAACCATTAAATTTCTTGTATTCAGTAAACACAAAATTTCATGAAAATTAAGTAACTTGAAATGTTTTACTACATTTCCATTAAATACTAAACCAGTATTTCAGTCAATTACACAGGAATAATTAATATTTAGAACTTTCCAGCTATCAGAATTAACTAATACTTAGAAATCTGTCACGGATCATTTTCTTAACCACCTTTCTTGTGTTTGCCTCAAACAGCACTGGGTGCTAAACTTGATGGTGTCTTTGCCGTAGGCACAACTCCAGACTGAGCCCAGTGAACTCTGGAGTACTTTACTGGTCATATGATGGTGTTAACATGGAGGGCAGCTTTGGTATGGCATTAAGGATGAGCCTAAAATAGAGTCAAACACAAATAATGGCACAAGATCTCATTATAGACCAAAACCATCCAGGGCAGCAAAGAACCCTGCTGAGCTAACGCACATCTGCAACCCCCACAGAGAAACAAAATAACAGGCTTTTTTTTAAGGTATTTCTGAAAGAGAGAGAGAGAGAGAGAGAGAGAGAGAGAGAGAGAGAGTGTGTGTGTGTGTGTGTGTGTGTGTGTGTGTGTGTGTGTGTGTGTATACACACACATATACCTATATACTTCTTGAGCATATTAGAATTCAACTACAAAGAAAATGTTTTAAAACTCGTAAGTTCAGATGTTCAATCTATGAAATTTAATGTTGTTGTTGTTGTTGTTATGTGCCGTCGAGTCGCCTGCGACTCATAGCGACCCTTTGTACAACAGCCCTAAACTCCGCTCTGTCCTGTGCCAATCACACTGTCTCCGACACTCCCATCCCAATTATCCCAGTCACTGAATCAA
>NW_006399772.1:4786248-4802835 GCF_000299155.1 Elephantulus edwardii
CAAGCGACTTGATGGCACATAACAACAACAACAACTCTCAGAGTATAAATAATATATATTATTTATACAAAATATGAAAAGATTTTTCATTCACTTACTCTATAAAACATGAGATATTTAATATGTATAGAGACTACTTAAATGGCACAACGATCTCCAAAAGAATCTTTAATATATGTAAGGAAAAACACAATGTGCCTCAAAATAAAAAAAGATCCTACATATTTTTACAATATATTTTGGTTTACTAAGATACGTTTAGTAGTAGTTTCCAAAATCAACAAGAGTAAACTAGGTGGGCACATTAAATGCTCCAAATGTCTTTAAATATATTTGCTTGAAACAAAAATATGTTTCATTAGTAATGGTAAGATCTCCTCTGCAAACTCATTTACTAGCTTTTCCATGTGTCAACATCTTTTGGTGACACTGAATGGCTCATACCTATTTTTAAAACAGGTTTTACAGCATACTGAGATAGATTTCTGAATCACACATCTGTCAAACCACATTCAGAGACATAAATCTCAAAAGTATACACAGCAAAACAGCAAGAATATACTCATAACTTTTATTAGCCTTTGTTTCTGAAGTATTTGACTCCATGGCAGTTCAGGTATACAGATTTCTAAGTCCCACGGTTAAGGTAACACACTGTGGCTGAGCCAATTCTGATCCAGTGCTCCTTTAGGACAGGGTAGAACTACCCCACCTGGCTATTAAGCCTGTAAACCTTAGACTGCCAAATATTTTTCCCAGGGGAGAAGATAGTAGCTCTAAACAGTAGACCTTTTTGTGGTTAGCAGTCAAACATTTTAACCACTGAGCCAGTAGGGTGTCTAAGGTTATGCTACTGCCATCCATTCCCACTCCATCCTTGGCTGTAAATCTTTTTACAGCAGGAGATGGCTCATCTTTGTCTGTAGAGCACCAGGTGGAATGAACTGAAGATCTTTTGCTAAAGATCTTTTGATTACCAGCCTGATAAGTTAAGCCCTACACCATGAGGTGTAACCTTAAGGTATCATAGCGCCTTAAGGTTATGATAGGGTGCAGTGAAGATCTTTTGATTATTAGCCTGATAAGTTAACCACTACAGCAGGTGGTATAATCTTAAGGTATCATAACCCTTTAAGGTTATAATAAAGACAAAACAAAAATCAAACCCACTGCCATCATAGCCAAGACTGTCAATCTTTATGGGAAGAGAATGTCCATCTTTGCCCAAGGGAACACTGGTGGATTTGAACTGCAGACATTTTGGTTAACACTCTGGCACATTTTACACAGTACCTCCAGAGTTTCTTGAAGTTATGATGCTGTGGTGGTTGTTAGGTGCTGTCCAGTCAAGATCAATTCACAGTGATCCTATGAGCAACCAGTCTCAACACTGTCCTATTCCGCCGTGCCATCGTCACAGTCTCTGAAACATTCAAACCCACTGCTGCAGTCACAACATCAGTCCATCTTCCCCTCCTTAATTACAGTATTAAAGTCATTAAGGGCAGGGGGGTTGAGCATAGAATTCTGAGAAGAAGGCCACATAAATAAACCATCATCCAGTCTTCCTTCACAAACTTGGCAAGAAATACTACAATGAAATGGGATTGAGGAACTCTGAATCAGAGAGAAGAGTAAAGCAGCAGGGAACTGCAGAGTGCAAGAAATGACAAATCAACAATGAGTCACATACAGTAGGAAAGTCACTTCTCTCACTGCCCAGCTCCTTCTCTTGTCATGTGGGCTGCCAACTGAGGTTTGATGCCAGAAAAAGAGCCTGCTTCCAGTATTGCCACAGTCTCAGCCTGTACAGAGAGAGGAATTCGAACCTCTACCCTAAAATCAACAAAGTAAATTGTCCCAGGGGTCTGTCTGGAGCCGGCTATCATGTCCCCAACCCAGACACAAGCCTCCAGCTACAAGCCTACTGTGTGAAAGGCTACAGAAACCATGAAGTCAGCTCTCACAGTCAACACCATACTTCCCTCTCTGCACACCCCGGAACCCAGGCCTCTAAAATCAACACAACAGATAAATCAGGAGTCAATCCTAATCTGTCTGCTTCCCCTTTCAGTGACAGCCAGCACTGCCGAAAGCATCTGCTGTGGTGTTAAGACATCTACAGAGGCGGCTGTGACCACAACCAACATACTCTCGGGGGTGAGGAGGTGACAGACAACAAAGCTAACCTCTCTGGGGAGGCATTTGAAGTGTTCTAGCATGTTTTCCATCTGAACGCTGTTGACCGCAAGTCTACTGCACTCTGCTTGAGCAATTTCTGCTCAACAGTGGAAATCTCCTCCCATAGGAAACATTCCATCAGCTTCCCTGCACAGTCCACAGATTAGGATTCTGAAATCAACAGGACCAGGTCTGCTCTCCTTTTTGGTAGTACTGAGGATTAGGGATTGAGGCTGATGAAGCAGGGACCGTTACTTGAGGCTGCACGTGCAGTCAACATATCACACAAAGGGTCCTCTCAGTGACAGCGCAAACCTCCCTGGAGGCCTATTTGGAGTCTGACAGCCCAATCCAGACACTGTCACTGGCAAGCCTGTTTTATGAATTGATACAGAAGAGCATTAGAGTGCATGACCACAGCCAGCACTCTACCTGCCTCCCTGTATAACCCACAGTCCTGGCCACTGAAACCTACAGGACAAACCTCCCTGGGGATCAATCAATCTGTCACAAACTCCAGCTGGCACCAAGGACAGCTAATGAAGGCTGCTATGTGTTAGCAAGCAGGTGTCTTCAGTGGAGGCTGCATTCACAGTTAACTATCTACCAGGGGGCTCTGATGGCAACAAGGCTGAGCTCCTGTCCTATTTAACAACTGCTGGCTGTCACCCCGTTGCACACTACTACAGAAGACTCCCACAGTGAAGGCCACTCTGGTAGTCAGCATTCTGTCTGTGTTCTCATGCACAGAATACCTCAAGCCTCTGAACTCAACAGGACAGACTTCGGTGGGGATCAGAATGGGTCCATCTGCTCCCTCCCACAGTCAGCACTGAGGACCCTGACTGAAGAGGTATCCTGTGTGGAAGTTTACAAGGGATACACTGCAGGGTAGTCTCCGACAGTAGCAAAGCAGAACTCAATGGGAGTCTGTTCAGAGTATGATTATCCTTCCCCAAATGGTAACTACCAGTTGTTGGGTACGCTGGTAGAAGAGGCCATTTCCTGGAGAAAGAGACCATGCTTTCAGTGAAAAAGACAAAGATCCGCAACGAGATGGACTGACATAGTGACGCCAACTACAGAGTTAAGATTGTGAGAGTAGCACAGCATCAAGTAGTACCAACCTGATGGTGTCCAGTAACAAAGGGAGAAAGTTGAGGTAATATCCAGCCCTGAAGGGTATTCACTTCAAACCCTGAAGGGTTTTGGTTTTCAGACTGAAAACTGTTGTAGAAACAGAGAAAGAAGGGAAATAATGACTGGCAAGAGGAGACTGCACCTGAGAGTCCCAGGGCCTCAGGACTGTAGAGTAGAGGGACAAGGTCAGTTGGCATATTAGCGTCCACAAAGACAAGGTTTTACGTCCTACTTTGGTGAGTAATGACTGGAATCTTAAAGGTTTGCAAGCACTCATGCAATATTATTCAAAATGGGTGACCCTGGAGGACATGATGCTGAGTAAAATATCTCAGTCACAAAAGGATAAACATTGCATAGTGCCACTGCTGTAGAATGGGACTAACATCAGGGTTGGGGTAAGAATGAGAAAAACAGGATAAATTATATATACTGCATTGAGACGGATGAGAGAGAGAACAGTTTAAAAGCAATATATTATAGGGCATTATGATTATCATAAGAGTCCAGAATGAAGGTTACAGAGTGAAGTATACTCGGGGTGGGGGAGGTGCGGGGGGACTGTATACCAATGAAGGAATTTTTCTTTACTTTTCAAAAAGAAGAGCGAACTGGGGAGGGGTGGAGAAAAGTGCAACAATGAATGAATGGAAATCCAAAATCTCTGTAAATGTTCATTAAAATTAATAATAAGAAAAACTTTTTTAAAAAAGTTTGCAAGCAGCCTTCTAAGGTGCAACTATTGGCCTCGCTTTGTATGGAACAAAGACGAGGGAAGAAAAGCAAACATGAAAAGAGACAATAAGTTGAAAGGATTAATGGACCACATGAACTTCACTCAACCTCCATGACCCAAGAGCAGAATGAGATGGCCTCTGGCTACCACTTACTCTTGACTACTCTTACAGGCATCACTGTATAAGGTGCCCAAGAGCATGGGCTGAAAAAAAAAAGACAAATGCAACTGAAAAACAGGCTAATTGGTCTGATAGAAAATGGTAGACTTCCCCAAGATTATGGTCCTTAGTCACCCTTTAAATGTGGAGCAAAACTCACCCATGTGGTTTAATTTGCACCCAAACAATAGCCACACCTCTATGGCAAACAAAGCCACTCCTAGAATAATCAGTCACATCAGATCTGGAAGATAGCATTTGCCCAGGATAGAGTTCAGAATGCAGAAAGGGACAGGAAATAAAGATCAAGAGAAGAGATGAGAAGGACGTGGTTAAAGTGTGAGTATTTTAATTAATGCCGTGAAACAAATTGTGTATCAATGGTTGCATGGAAAAATCAGTTTGCCTTGTAAACTTTCAATCAAATCACAATTTTTAAAAATATGAAAATTCAACAGCACACTGTTAAAGTATCAACAGGTCAAGAGAGAAATCACGATTGTCTCTTTTGTCAAATGCCAATAAAAGCACAATACACCAAAACTTACAAGATGCAGTAAAGGCTATAAATGCCTATATTAATAACTGTTCAAGCCTTCAGCACGTGAGTGGACAACTCATGGAACTCATGGAAAGGGGCACAGAGCTCTGGTGGCCTTGTGGGGGAAAAGTTGGGACATTCAAATCTCCAATTGGCAGCCACTCCATTGGCAAAAAGATGGGTAATTTATGACCTTGTGATTTACAGTCTCTGAAAACCCACTAGAGGGTCAGTTCTGAGTCAGTCTGACTCAACAGCAATGAGCTTTGCCAAAGGAATACTCTTATTCCTATCACAGAGATGCAATCAAAACCACAAGACGATACCCTGACATTCAGGGTATTAAGATTAAAAAAAAAAAATCAGAAAATAACAAATGTTTGCAAAGATGTAAAGACAGTGAAAACCTTATGCATTGCTGGTGAAAATGCATTTCAGCTTCTTGAAACACTAAAAAGAGCAGCTCCTTGAAACACTAAAAAGAGAATTCCCATACAACTTAGCAATTCCATTCATAAAGTATATAACGAAAAGATTTCAAAGCAGAGATTCAATCAGAAATATGTACACCAGTGTTCATCACAGAACTACTTACAATAATGAATTAAGTGGCAACAACCAAAACATCCAACAACCAATGAATGGATGGAGAAACAAAATGTAGGACACACATACAACTGAACACCAACCACTCTCAGAAGGACAAAAAGTCTTGATACAGTATCAACGAAATCTGAAGACATTATACTTAGATAAATAAACCAATTACATAAATACAAATATGACCTCACTTATATAAAAAGACAAGAAAAGGCAAATGTACAGAGACCAAAGTTTATTAGTAGTTACCAGGAACTGGAGGAAGTAAGAAAAGGAGTTAATGGTGAGGAAAAAATTACAATGATAAAGATAAGTCCTGAAAATCCTATTATAACTATTGTCAGTAAGTTGTAGACATGCAAAAAAACTGAACTGTAAAGGCACTGACTGTATGGATCACAACAAAGTGTGGTTAACTCTGAGAAGAATGGGAATTTCAGAACACTTGATTGTGCTTATGAAACCTATACTTGGACCAGGAGGCAGAGGTTAGAACAGAGCAAGGAAACACTGCATGATCAATCTGAAATTAGGAAGGGTGTACTTCAGGGATTCATCCTGTCCCCATATCTTTTGAGTCTATATGCGGAACAGATCATCTGGGAGGCTGGGCTCTACGAGGAGGAAAGCAGCATCAGGATTAGAAGACAACAACTTCAGCAACTTGCGTTAGGCGTATGACACAATCTTGCTTGCCAAAACTGAGGAAGCCCTGAGGAATGTGCTGCGGAAGGGCAAGGACTTCAGCCTTAAATATGGACTAAAGCTCAACATCAAGAAAACCAAGATTTTCATGACTAGGCCAACTGGCAGCATCATGATAGATGGTGAAGAGGTTCAGATTGTTAATAGTTTCAGGTTGCTTGGCTGCACAACCAATACTCTGGGTATCAGCAGCAAGGAAATCAAATGACAAAAAGGGAAAAGTCTGCTGTCAAGGACCTCTCTAGAGTACTGAAGAGCAAAGATATCAGTCCAGAGACTAAGGTGCACCTCATCCAGGCCATGGTCTTCAAAATTACTTGCTATGCATCAGAGAGCTAGACAATGACTAAAGATGATGGAAAAAGAATTAATGCCTTTGAGTTGTGGTGCTGGAGAAGAGTATTAAGTATACCACAGACTGCTAAGAGAACAAACAGGTCCATTCTAGAGAGGGAGAAATCAGACTGCTCCTTGAAAGCCAGGATTTTGAAGCTCTGTCTGACACACTTTGGGCATGTTGCAAGAAAGGTCCAATTCTTGGAGAAAGATGTTATGCTTGAAAGGGTGGAGGGACAGCACAAGAAAGGAAGACCCTGGATGAGATGGATTGACTAAGTGAGTGGGGAAATGGGGGTAGGTGTGTCAGAGACAATCAGATTGGCTCAGAACAGAGCAGGGTTCAGAACTGTTGTCATAGGGTCGCTATGAGTCAGAGTCAACTAAACAGCACATAACAATAATACAAAGGCATCCCCCAGATCTTTGAAAGGCTACTTCACTTTCACAAAAGGGCAACATGAACCAAAGAAATTCAAAGATGACTCACTTTCCTAAAAAAGGGGGAAAAGAAAAAGCAGCTTTGAGCCCTGGTTTGATAGTGAGAGCCACAGGGTCTTCAAAGCTGCAAGTGTCACTTCCAGGACACTACTAGTTTGTCTGGTCAGCTTCTAATAATCTACAGAAATTCTTCTGAATTCTTTTACTAACACCGCCCAAAATAACATTAGTTAAATCAATGTTACACATATGTAAATTCACATAATAAAAACTTTTAGGCAAAATAGAAAATGTGGTATTTTTAAATAAGCTATTTAAAAATTTGAAGTTGTTGTTATGTGCCGTCAAATCACCTGTGTCTCATAGCGAATCTAAGTACAACAGTCCCAAACTCTTCCCTATCCTGTGCCAATCTCACCATCTCCGACACACCTACCCCCATATATACCCCCATTACCCCAGTCACTGGGTCAATCCATCTCATCGAGGGTCTTCCTCTCCTGCGCTGTCCCTCCACCCTCCCAAGCATTACATCCCTCTTTCCAAGGACTGGTCCCTCCTTGCAACACATCCAAAGTATGTCAGACTTCAGAGTCCTTGCCTCCAAGGAGCGGTCTAGCTTCACCCTCTCCAGGACAAACCTGTTCGTTTTCTTACCAGTCCATGGTATATTCAATATTCTTCTTCAACACCACAGCTCAAAGGCATCAATTCTCCTTCTATCCTCCCTAGTCACTGTCCAGCTCTCTGATGCATAGCAAGTGATTGTAAAGACCATGACATGTATCAGGCACACCTTAGTCTCCAGACTGATATCGTTGCACTTCGGTACTTATAAGAGGTCTATAACCACAGACTTTCCCATCACAATACGTCTTTTAATTTCCTGGCTGCTGGTGCCAATAGCGTTGACTGTGGAGGCAAGCAAACTAAAGCTGTGCATAATCTCAATCTCTTCACCATACATCATGACACTGCTAATAGGCCCAGTGGTGAGAATCTTTGTTTTCTTGATGATGAGCTTCAATCCATACTGAATTTAATCCAACCTATTTAAAAATTTAAAAACCATCGTTGGGCCCTGATCTTGTTAGTATTCTGTACAGCAACTTTCTCTCAGTCCCTATTGCTTACAAAATAAAATCTGTAAGTCTTACACTTGTATTTATATTCTTTACAACATGTTGCTATCAAACCACTTGTTCTGTATTATCACACATTCCCCAATATATCTTACGTTTTAACTATACCACACGGCCTACATTTTTCTACCTCTGTGCCAAAATTAAGTTGCTCTTCTTTTTCCAAAAGACTTTGATACCAAAAACTAAACCCAAACATCCTGCTATTAAGTCTATTATGACTGAGGACAGAGAACTGCTTCGTAAGGATTCCAAGGCTGTAAATCTTCACAGAAGCAGGCTGCCACATCTTTCTCCATGGAGGAACTACTGGGTTCAAAGTGCCAATCTTTCAGTAGCAATCTGGTACTTTAACCACTGTGCCACTTATCATGGAGTCAGGGACCGCTGAGTCGACTCTGGCTCACAGAAGCTGTTTGTCAAACAGACTGAAATCCTGCCCTATGTGTTGCCACCCTCACATCTTCGCTGTGCTCAAGCATTTCACATCGTGTTAGGAGTCTTCCTCTCCTTTGCTGACTTTCTACTTTTCCAAGCATGATGTCTATTCCAAGTAAAAGACATGAAAACATGCCCAAAGTATACACCTCCTGAAAAGAGATGCCCAAAGGATATGAACAAAGTCTCACTAGCCTTGTTTCAGAGGTCCCCTGCAGCTGCTTTTCTTCTAAGACAAATTTCTTTCCCTCTTGGCCATCCTTGGTATACTCAATACTCTTCTTCAACACCACATTTCAAAAGTGTAGTTTTGGTTTTTTCCTTCAGTTTTCCCTATCCACTGTCCAACATTTCACATACATATGAAGAAACTGAACGTATCATGGCTTGGTTGAGGCACATCTTAGTCTTATAACTGACACTCTTGCTCTTCTGAACTTTAAAGAAGTCCTTTTCAGTAGAAGAAATGCCCAATGAAATACGCCATTTGATTTCCTGGCTGCTGCTTCTATAGATATTAATTGTGTAACTAAGAAAATAAAATGTTTTCTTTAGTGACTTCTTCAAGTTCTCTTTACAAGCAATGATGTGTCATCTGCATAATACAGATTGTTGCTCAATCTAATCCTGATATCAGGAAGCTCTGTTGGCGTACTCTGTAGAGAGCTGTGCTGCCATTCTCAAGAAAGTGCCTTTCTCTGGTGTTTTGAATCCAGCTATGGCCCCTCAGGAAAAAGACGAGCACTCTCCTCCAGTGCAATTTTGAGGCTGTCAAAAACCCACTGAGGGCCAGTTATGAGTAAATTCTGACTTGACAGAAACAACATGATGATAAATCTTGATAAATCTTGATGTCATTCTTCTTCAGACAGTTTAGCTGAATAAACAGAGTGAACAGATAATAATGGTAATAAGATACAACCCTGTCACACACCGTTTTCTTTTTGTTAAACCATGCGCTATAACTGCATCACTAGGTTCTCAATTTTTATATGACCTTCTAAATTCCACTTTATCAACAAGTTTCTTCTAAATCTTTATATGTAGAATTCTCATCTGTCCTGAACATCCATGTCACTATGAAGTAAATTTATTTCTTTTTTTTAACTTTTTAAAAAAAATTTTATTTTACTAGTTTTAATGAACATTTAGAGAGATTTTGGATTTCCATTCATTCATTGTTTAACTTTTTTCTCTAACCACCCCCCCTCCCCAGTTTGCTCCTCTCTTTGAAAAGCAAAAGATAAACTTCTTCGTTGGTATCATTTTTCTTATAGATTTGTGTGCACCTGGTACACGTGGTATATGTGTCCTTGTTCTTTCAATAAATTCTTTGAGAATAGACCAAAATCTTTACTAGCTCTGAATTCTCCCATACTATTTGGTCTGTATTAAGCATAAATACTTACATACCAAACTTTAAAAGTTGCCAACCAAGTACCCTTACAATGAATGGCTTTAAGGGCTGAAACTGAAATTTTACCTGTCCAACTCCTGTACTCCCCAAAATACACATTAACATGCAAACATACTCTTTTCTAACATTAAAGGGGATTAGCTTATTGTGAAATACAATCAATAAGACTAGCTGTGTTTGCCAGCATGTCATCCAAACAATAAACAAGTAATATATCTATTTACAGAGCTAAAGTAAATGCCTAATAAAAATGAATTAAACTCAAACCTAACAAGTCTAGTCCACCTCCATTCCTAATTGCTGCAGTTAAATATAACTCAGTGCCTCCTCCACAACTGAAACAGGCAATTTTTAGATCTAGACTCTGGGAACACAGCTGCCCTGCCCTTAAAAGGGAAATACATGTTCAGGTTCAAATCAAACTTCTCATACTGATATTGAGCTTTTTTCCTTTGAAAGACAAACACTGAGAAGAAAGAGAATTTTTCGTTTCAGGGCTGCTAATTTTTAATCAGTGTCAGTAAGTTTCAGAGGCCTGCTATTTCAGAAGTGAATGGCCAGTCTTGCTTCTCAGTCTGTTTTTAAGTGGAACCTCTGCAAAAACCTGTCCACTATGGGAGACCCTGCTGGTATTATCAGACACCAGTGGCACAGTTCCAGTATCACAGCAACACTCAAGCTATCATAGTACAGCAAACTAACAGCCAAGTAGCAAAGATCAATGACTACAGCCAGCATCAAGGAAATCAAATGTCTCACCACTGGACCAGTAGGCAACATCATGACAGATGGAGAAAAGAATGAAATTGTCAACCATTTCATTTTATTTTCAATAACATCTGTAGTTCTTATTTCATGGTCATTTAGTAGAATATACCTTCCAGCAGGTTTTCAGAAGTTGTAAATCTCCCAGGAGGAGACTGATTATCTTCCCCTGTGAGTCCCTGGTAGATTCGAACCCTGGAGAGTGCCACCTTTTGGTCAGCAATACAACTCCCTACAGACTAGGCAACTAGAGCTCCTTATTCAGAGTAGCAGCAGTCAGGAAATCAAGAGACAGGGCACACTGGGAAAATCTACTGTCAAGAACCTCTTCAAAGTGCTAAAGAGAAACAATGTTAATAAAAAAACTAAAATACACCTAATCCAAATCGTGGTATTTTCAATTAGTTTTTATGGATAAGAAAGTTGGACGATGAAGAATGAAGACTGAAGAAGAATCATTTCCTCTGAATTGTGATCTGAGGTTGTTGTTTGCCATCAAGTTGGAACCAACCCATTCTCGACCCTCCAGCAGGTTGTCAGAGGCAGTAAGCTGCACAGGAGGGAGACTGCTCACCCTTCTCCCACAGAGCATCTGGGGGATTCGAACAGCAGCACAACTGCAGTTTAGAAATGAGCACAGCTTTTTATCACTAGGCCACAAGAGTAGTGGTCTGGGATAGGGTCCTGAAAACACCATGAGTGGCTAAAAGAAAAAACAAATCTATGTTAGAATAAGTGCAACCAGGGTGGTCCATAGAGGAATGGATGATGAAATTTCATGTCACACATTGCCAGTAGGAATCAGTCCCTGGAGAAAAACATCATGTTGGGAAAGGCAGAGGGTCAATGAAAGAGAGAGAGATTCTCAATGAGATGGACTGAGAGTGTCTGCAGCAATGAGTTCACGCATGTTGGAGATGGTGCATGGCAGGACATGGTTCCACTCTATTGCTGACAGGGTCACTATGAGTCATACTTGACTCAACAAGACACAAAAATAACAAGCAGAACAAAAATAACAAGCAGAAACATGAGAAGGGGAGCTCTGTGGGAAGGAGTTGTTTTATGAACTTAAATGCATGCAGATCAAACCTACAATCTGTCCTGTGGAAGAAACAAGGGCAATCTCCTTCCTTATGAATTACTGCCTACGACAACTTGCTAGAAGGTACACAACAACAATTGTTGTTCTGAACCATCAAGTCAAAACTAACTCATAGCTGACCCTCTGGCAGATTTTCAGAGGCAGTAAATTGCACAGGAGGAGACTGACCATTCTTCTCCTGTGGAGCAGTAGGTGGTCTCGAACCATATACCTTAGGGATTGCAGTGCAGCTTCTTGCCACTAAGTTGCCAGAGTGTGTCAACTCTCTTTATCAAAATAGCAATATATTAAACAAACAAGCAAAAGCACCAAACTCGTTGTTGTTTGTATACTTACTTATAAAAGTAACCTGAGAGGACAGAGCAGAAGTGCCTCATTGAGTTTCTGATGCTATAAATCATCATAAGCAGAATGCCACATCATTCTGCAGAGCAGCTAGTGGATTCCAACTGCTGACCTTAAGGTTAGCAGCTAAGTGCTTAACTATTGTCATCCAGGGTTCTTTACTGAATGACATCCAAATGGCTAATTAAGAGGCCTTCCAAATTATTTAACTAGAGACTGAGAATTCCAAGTAGTGGACTTTGGCACAGGTAAGACTGTGAGAATGGTGCAGAATCTGGCAGTCTGACTCTGCTGTACAGAGGATCACTGTGGATAGAGTTGACTCAATGGCATGTAAAAACAACTGTATCACATCATAAAAAATGCTATTGCATAATTTTTTAAAAAAATATTACCTTAAAGATACTTAAACTGATCATTTAATAAAAATATTTTCTTATTGAACATTCCCTGACATTGCACTGTTCGGGTATTGTGAGTTAACAATGAAAAAGAAACAAAGTTCTTGTCACGCTCAAACTTACACTGTAAAGATAGAAGATACAAAATACTGGTCAAACTAGATAAATTATGAACTATATAATTTCTGAAAGAATCTTACTCAGGTTGAGAACATGTCATGAAGGAAATGAACAGGGAGCTGTGACTGGGACAGGGTGAGAAAGGGAAGGATTTCACAGACATCCCCTCTAAGATGATACATGAATTGAGGCCTGAGGGATGAGAAGGGCCAGGCACATGCTAGGAACTGAAGGAAGGATATCCTGATAGAGGGAAAAGCAACACAAAGACCCTGAGGTAGGAATAAGCTCAGTATTGTGAAGGAAGAGAAAGGAAGTCATTGTAACTCAAGTGTAATGAACATAGGTCACACTGGTTCAAGATGACGCCTGCCAATTATTATATAAGACCACGAATATAAAAAGCTAAAGAGCAAAGGTTTACACACAGATAGATTCATTCTTAGATGCTTACCGGGGTAGTTGGAGGGTAAAAATTGGTAAGTTCAATAAAAGGGAAAGCAATATACAATAAAGAGATGATCAGACATTAGGTAATCACTGTTAATGAATGTTATATAACAAAATGTACATGAATGATTGAATGAAAACCCAACTGTGATACATAAACCTTCATTTTTAAAAAAAAGCCATCTGAAAGGAAGATGTGGTCACAAAGAAGCAATCAGAAGTTTTCTTGTTGTTATGTACCATCAACTCGGAACAAGCTCACCAGTGAAACAGGTTTTCAGAAGCTGTACATCATGCAGGAGGATACTGCCCATCTTTCTTTCACATAATAGCAACTAGTGGGTATGAACTGCCTGACTTGGGTTAGCAGCATAACTCCTTACCACTAAGCCACCAGAGATCCCTAACGAGAAGTTGTTTTGTTATAAACACGTTATTCATGTGATTCCAAAAGAGCAATGAAGGAAAGAGACGCCGAATAAGCAAAGCTTTTCTGAAAAATAAAAATGAAGTGAGAGATAGCTCTCCCTGTTCTCAAAACCTACTACACAGCTGTAGTAACAAAACAAAACAAAAAACCCAAAAACAAACAAAAAACCACACATGGTATTAGTACAGTGATAGGCACACATCAATGGAATAGTCTCAAGAATCCAGAAATTAACCCATCTACCTAGTGGTTAATTAGTATTTGACAAGGAAGTAAAATCTATCAAATGGGGAAATTACAACATATTTAATAAATAGCTCTGGCAAAATAAGACATCTATCTGCAGAAAACGGAGACAGTATCCACATCTCCCACATGCACAAAAATCAGCTCAGGGTGAATCAGAGACCTAGAAGTAAAGCCCACAATCATAAAGATCAAAAGAGACAAAACAGGACCAAATTTAGAAGCCCTAGTTACATGGCATAAATAGGTTTACAAATATAGCCAGACACGTACACAAGGAGAGGACAAAATTGATAAATGGGACTTTCTAAAAAATCAAGTCCCTGTGTGAATCAAAAACTTTTTCAAATAGTGTAAAAAGAAAACCTACAGACTCAGAGAAAAACATTTGGCAATGACATCTCAGGGAAAAAAAATCTTATAATGAACATTTATTGAATACCACAGGGCTTCCATAAGCAAAAGGCTAAAACCCCAATAACAAAGTAGGCAAAAGACATGAAAAGACTCTTCACAAAGGATCTGGATGGCCAACAGACTCATGAAGAAATGTTCAAAATCACTGGCAATCAGAGAGATGCAAACAAACAAACAAAAACAATAAAACAATGAGATCTCACTGTAGCCCAACAGCAGTAGCAAAGTTCAACAGGACAACAGGCAATAAATGTTGGAGAGGATATGGAGAAATTGAACTCTCATGCACTGCTAGTGGGATTGTAAAATGGTACAACCACTCTGTAAGGCAGTTTGGCATTTCCACAAAAAGCTCAACACAGAAACTCCATATGGCTCAACTCTTCCACTGCTAGGAATATATCCCAAGGAAATTAGAACTCAGACACAAACTAAAATATGTAACCCTACGCTCACAGCAGCATTATTTACAATAGCAATAAAATGAAAACAGCCAAATACCCATCAACAAGCAAATGGATTGAGAAATTGCAGGAAGCAATGAATACACAATGGAATATTATGCAGCACTAAGAAACAACAATTTTGTAAAATATTGTATAACATAGAGTTTAGAGAGCAATATGCTGAGTGAAATAACTCAGTTTTATAAGGACAAATATTAAACAAGACCAGTATTGGAGAGGGAGGGAGGAAAATGTGCAACGATGAATGAATATTCTTTTTTAAAAAACAAGAAATACATAAGACTATTATTGTAAAAATAGAAGGATAACTGAATAAGATATGTATAAATGTACAAAAGGGGAAAGAGAAAGGTGGCAGAAAAAGAAGAAGGGTGGAAATTACTAGGATAGCAGTTTAGTAGGAGGATGGGGTAGGATGAACTTGGGTGTTGAAAGGAATAGGAAAGATTTGGGGACAAAAGTAACAGCAGGCATGGAGCAACAGTAACTGCTTATATACAATACAATGTATATGAATAACTGTATGGAAAAACAATGTAAAAAAGTTTATTTATGTATACAATGTACATGAACAAAAACCCCCCAACCTTAAAGAGATTAATGCATAAATATGGGGGAGGGGGAGTAATGTGGATGTTGTGTAGAGAACTGACTGGGCAAAGAGCTCAGAGTAGAAGCAGTGAGGTCATGCAAAAGGCAGTATTATACTGAACTCAGGTACATGTAGTAGACAAGGAAATAAACAGCTCATGAGTTTAAAGAGTTACATTTAAAAGTAAAATCAACAAAACCGGGATTAGACTGAGATGGGGCAGGCTAGGGAAAGGAAGTGGGGAAAGAAGAACCCAACTGTTTTTTTTATCTGAGTCATTTTCTGAGATGGAGAAAAAGGTTTGTTTATGAGAGTGAATAAAAAAATTAGTATGGGTGCTGTTAATGACACTCAAAAAAATAAAAACATCGATGAGGTAATTAGAAAAATGAGTTTGAAAATAAAAAAAAAAAGAAGAGACCTAGAGATGTGATTTTGGGAGCCACTTAATATTTAAAACCAAAAGCAGAGAGAAGCAGATAAAATTCTGTCCTTAAAATTATGATATTTCAGAGATCAGTTCAATAAAATGAGATCAGATGTTATCATTTAAAAAGAATATATTTACAGAAAAATCCAGTGTGAATCTCCCACTATATAGAGAAAAGACTGAAAGACAGAGACCAGAACAAAAAAAAAAAAATAAGTATAAAGAAAACTGATGAGTATATCACAGAATCCATGACCAGAGAGCCCCTCACAAAAGATGAGAAAGCTGCTAGGAGATCACTGGGTTGAGGAAAAGAAGAGATGGAACTGACTCGGGAGGAAAAATCACAATGGAATATTGTTCTGGTGGTTATTTACTATAACAACTTGGAATCACTCATAAATGACCCTCCAGCAGGTTTTCAGAGGCAAGAAATTGCATGGGAGGAGAATGACTGACCATCTTTCTCCCCTGGAGCAGCTTGTGGATTCAAACTTCCTTCCTTTCACTGGAATTGTTAGTTATGACAACAGATCTGAATCCTGTCCTATTCTGTGCCAGTCTCATCTCTGACTCACTTATGCCCACTGTTGCAATCACTTTTTCAATCTAACCTCTCTCTTTTTTTTTTTAATCTAACCTCTCTTTTGCTGACCCCTCCAACTTTCCAAGCATGATGTCCCTCTCCAAGGAAGAGCCTCTCCCAGCAACATGCCCAAAGTATGTGAGGCAAAACTTAGTTAATATTGCCTCAAAGGAACACTCTTGCTGCACTTTTTCCAGACATACCTGTTTGTTCTTTTAGCAGTCTCTGGAATATTCAATATTCTTCTCCAATACTACAGGAATTTAAAGAGGAGAGGGAGAGGGATACAAGTATAAAAATGACAAATCTGACAAACAACTAGTAGGGTAAAAATTTCTGCATCAATAACAAATTACTGTTGTTGTTGTTGTTGTTGCTGTTGTTGTTATGTGCCGT
>NW_006399772.1:4804645-4868246 GCF_000299155.1 Elephantulus edwardii
TTCTGACATCCATTTTGGTCTTTTCTTCCTCTTCTGTCTTTGTACTACTATCAATAATATTTCAAGAATGCCTACAAATCAATAATAAAATGATAAATCCAAGCAAAAACCTTCCTGCCTATGTTGACGCTCACCAATGCCACACAGAGTCTAAACTATTTTTCCTTTACTTTTTGATAACTAGTCACCTCTTACATCTACCTCCCTGCAGAGTGTCTCAAAGTTGTGTATATTTCTTTTTCCTTAGCTTTCCTTCTGGGATGTTGTCACTGAGTTGACTACAACTTACAGTGATCCTATTAACAACAGCTCTTAACCTTGCCCTATCCTGAGCCAATCTTACTGTCTCTGACACACTTGCCTC
This sequence comes from Elephantulus edwardii, assembly GCF_000299155.1. Classification (NCBI taxonomy): domain Eukaryota; kingdom Metazoa; phylum Chordata; class Mammalia; order Macroscelidea; family Macroscelididae; genus Elephantulus; species Elephantulus edwardii. The sequence goes on from NW_006399772.1 coordinate 4,805,010, forward strand.
ACTGCCACAGTCACTGCATCAATCATCTCATCTGGAGTCTTCTTCTCCTTCACTGACCTTTCACCCTTCCAAGCACAATGTCCTTATCCAACGACTGGCTCTTTCTGACATGTCCAAAGTATGTGAGATGGAGTTTCAAAATCCTTGCCTCCAACAATGTAATTTCTCCTTCTCCAAGACAGACTTGCTTGTTCTCTTGGCACTCCCTGAGGGTATCCATACTCTTTTCCAGCACCACAACTCAAAGGCATAGATTCTTTTTCTATTATCTTTAGTCACTGTCCAGCTCTCAGATGCATGGGAAGCAACTGTGAAGACTATGGCCTGAATTAGGCACACCTTAATCTCTATACGGACCTCATTGCTCTTTACCACTCTGGAGAGATTCCTGACAGCAGATATTCCTAATGCAACTCATCTTCTAATGATCTGACTACTGATGTCAAAGATGTTGTGGATCTGAGCAAGATAAAATTGTTGCAACCTCAATGTTTTCTATGTCTATCATGATCTTGCCGACTAGCCCAGTAATGAAGTTTTTTCCCTTAATTTTGAGATTCAATCCACACTGAAGGCTGCAGTCCTTGATCTTCTGCAGCAAATGCTTCAAGTCCTCCTCAGTTTTAGGGAGCAAAATGGTGCCGCCTGCATAAACAGGTTGTTTATGAGTCTTCCTCCAACCCTAATGGCACAGTCTTCTTCATAAAGACTCTTAAATGCTCTTTTCTCTGTACAGTTTAAAAAGGAATGGAGAAAGGATACATTCTTGACACATTTCTTTTCTGATTTTGAACCATGCAGTGTTCCTTTCCTTTCGGGACACGAGGCTTAAATAAAAAACCTTTTCTCTAATAACTAGAATTTTCATTTTCTTTCTTTCACATCTACTTTTTGGCCTAAGGTTATATATATTCACTTGTTTGCATGTATTCCATTTTTTAGTCACTTTTTTCCTCTACAAACACCATTTTTTCCTTCTTTTATTTGGTTTCACTGAAGTAAAAAAAAATTCTGTGATCCTCTTCCATTTTTACTCAGATATCACTAAGCTGGCTTATTTTTTTCAAAGCATATTTTTAAAACATTATACTCAGTCTTTTAAATTAATGACAACAAAAGAGGAAGACCCTCAACAAGATGGACTGACACAGTGACTGCAGCAATGGGCTCCAGTGTGTCAGAGATGATGAGGACGGCACAGGACAGGACAGATTGGTTGTTCATAGGATCTCTATGAGTTGTACTCAACATAATGGTACCTAACAACAATAAAAAGTAAAATATGAATCATTTAAGATATTGTTTTGGGAGAACTGCTGCTGCAATTCTACTTCTTCTATTTCAAACATAAAGTAGTAAAGGGGAAATGCCAGTTTCAATTATTTTTATAATTCAAGACAACAAACAGGAAAAAGTACAGGGAGAAAGATTAAGCCCTATTGTAAATTTAATTAAGAACTCTTGGTGGCGGAATGGTTAAAGAATTTGGGTGCTAACCAAAAGGTGAGAGGTCTGAATTCACAAAGATGAGACAGTCAGCTTCAGTTAAGAACTGCATGCAGCCTTAGAAACCCATAGGTAATCCCAATCTATCCTACAAGGTCATGATGAGTCAGAAACAACCCAATGGTAAGCGGGCACAGTGGGTTTGGTGAACTTAATTTTATAACCATTTCCTTCAAGAAAAGTATTAGAATGGATTTCCCTCCTCAAATCTACTCTTTCACCAACACCTCAATTTTTCCAGAAACCAATCCTAGACTCATTCTTACCTCTTACCCTTTCCTGGCATATAGAAACTATTCAATAAATAGGAAGAAGTATATTAATATAGTCTACTGGTGATTGCTGGACAGAGGTAACTCATGGTTGCTGTGATGCTTAACACTGTGACACTGGTGTCAATAATAGTTATCCATGGTGGACAGTGTTTGGAGGCACTCTCCAATTAAAACAAGCTTGGAAGTAGGAGTGGCATACAATTCCAAAACAGCTTGCCTCTGAAAACTCTATGAACTTGGAGAAACAATGAAAGTTATACAACTGTTTAGGTCTTTTGTTCATAGTGTCGTTATGACCCATCTACGACTTGACAGCACTTAACAACAACAACTGGTGATGAGGTGTTCTGGTGGCCTAGTTGTAAGAATCTGCACTGTAATCTCAAAGGCATGTGGCTCAAATCCATCAGCTGTTCCATGAAAGAAGGATGGGCAATCTTCTCCGGTGCAGTTACTGTGTCTGAAAACCTGCTGGAGGGTCAGGTATGGGTCAGTTCTGACCAGACAGCACACAACAACAACAACTTGTGATAGCTACAGAACAAATCTCTCATTACCACTCCTTGTCCCACAACCACCACTCTTGTGCAAACCCCTATGATCTCTACCAAGACAACGCTAACAGTCTATTCTTTCTCCACTTTAGTCATCTTTTGAAATTACTGATCTCCTAAAATAATTTCATCAGTAAAGAGTTCAAAGCCCTTCTTTTAAAACCTGACTGCAGCCTGACGACATTTACAGCTAACTAGTTTCCATCCTCTCCTTTTTCTTCCTCCTCTCAGGATCGCCTCTTTACCTAACCTACCAGACCCTCCCATCCATTTACATAATCTAAAATCTGGCTACTTGGGTTCCCAAATATACCATACTTGCATGGCTGCTTTCTACTCCTAAAGGTAATTTCTCTGTCTAAAAGAATTCTGTCCTCATTCTAAACAATTTAAGAAGCTACTTTCGGTGCCTCTAAACCCAAATCACCATATAAAATAAAGTTAGAGTATTAATAGCCAATAAGGTCCAAGTAACTTAATAAAAGGATGGCAGTTCAATCTCACCCTGCCAGTACTGTAGCAGAAAGTCCTGGTGTCCTGCTCCTATAATTACAGCAGCCAATAAAGCCCTATAGAGCTCCAGAAGCGTCCAGGGGTCACAAGTCAGCAGCAGTGGGTTTTGCTTTTGGGTTATTTACTCTGATTTCATGAATCTGACCTACCGTTTCAACAGAACTTGAGAATGTGAAGTTCTCTCCTGACGTTTTCCCTTCTGCTGCTGCAGTGATGCTGCAAATCTTCCTGCTATTTATCATCATTGTCTTTCTCTTTACACATAACTTTTCTCGGGCATTTTAAAACAATAGTCTGTTACAGTATCTGCCCCTTTGCAACTGACTTTTTTTGACTCAGCATAAAGTCCTCTAGATGTAGCCATGTCAAATGCACTGTTTACGGAACTGCTTTTCATTATTACATAAAACTTTGTGTCGATGTGCCATAGTTTATTTATCTGTTCATCAAGTGACAGACACTTGGGTGTTTCCATCTTTTTATTTTAAAGAATACTAAAACAAAAATGTGTGTGCGTGTGTGTATGTCTTTTCCCATTCAATTAACTGCCTCTGAGAAGCCCCACAGGGTAGGGTCTGGGTCAGTTCTGACCTAACAGTATACAATAATGTACAATAATACCTAAGCAGGGGAATAGTTAAATCAAATGGTATTTCTATCTGCACTTCTCTAAGAAAGCCCCAAAGGGCTTTCTGTAGTGGCTGTACCATTTTACATTCCCACCAGCAGTGTATGAGAGTTTCACTCTTGCCATAAACCCCATCAGTTAGTTGGTTGTTTGAGGTTTTATTGCTGTTTTACTGAACTCTGCTGTTGTTGCTGGGGTGAACAATATTGTTTTTATTTCCATCTCTGTAAAATTAATGACCTTGAACATTTTCCCAAGATTTTGTTGGCTATCCAGATCCTCTTAACCAAAATGTCTTTTCCATTGGGTTGTCTTTTTCTTACTGAGCTTGTTGGTGTTTTTTACAAATTGAAGAGAGAAGTCCTTTGTCAGATAAGTCACAGCCAAATATATTTTCCCAGTATGTAGATTCTCTTTTTATACTTTTGGATAAATGTTTTGATGCACATAAAAATTTAATTTTTAGAAGGCCCCAACTGTTAATTATAGTTATCAATGGTAGTTAATGTTAAACAAAATGTTTATGAATGATTGGATTAAAAATTCAGTATGATTTGTAAAGATGGTCTCAATTATCTAGTTTAGCCTCTGCTGACTGTACATTTTTTGTTATATTCAATACTCTAGTCTATATATGCCGTAGATTAAGGTTTCTAAATTGCCAATTTTTTCTTCGATGATCTTATGTTTTAGTTTTCATACTTAGGTCCTTGATCTATCTTAAGTGACTGAATATGGTATAAGGTATGCACCTTGTTTCCATTTTCTGCGAACAGAGAACCAGTGTTGCCAGCACCGTTTGTTAAAGAGGCTGTCTTTTCCCTCCATCAGGCTTTCATCTCCTTGTCAAAAAGCAGCTGTCTACATGCGGGTGGATTTACTTTTAAGTTCTCAATTCTATTCCGCTGGTCTATGTATCTGTCATTGTACCAGTGGCAGACTGTTCTGTTTACAGTGATTGTATATCAGGTTTGTTTATCAAGGGTCGCTTTCTTTTCCATATAAAATCAGTGATTACTATTATTATGTATTTGAGGAATGATGTTCAGTTTTGAAATGGGATCTATTAAACGTCTTATCAACTCATTTTAAGATTTATTTCATTTATCATTCACTGTTTTAGTTACATCAATTATAAAGTGTGTGTGTTCCCTTTTAATAAATATTTTTTAATCAAAAGTATCAAACATTCTTTTAGCAAATATACGTCAGGCAATGTGTTAAGAACTTTACATACATTTTCTCATTTCATTCTTAACACCTTGAAAAGTTGATAGCTGGTCCTCCCAATTTAATCAACTATGGATTGAAAATATTTTTTTAGGGGTGGGGGAGGCAATAAGTGATCAAAGCAGTCAAACAGGTTTTTTATTTAAAAAAAGGGGGGACCATAAAGACCTATTTATACAACATATGCTTTTTATTAGATTTTTATAAGTAATCTAGAAATTAGTTTAAGTCTTCAGAATGTACATGGACACAGAAAATACACTTCATACCTGGGGCCTGAGAATGTGTGGATTCTGGTATCCCCAGAGGTTTTAGAACCAATTCCCTGAAAATGACTACACTAGCACCATTTTTTGTACAAGCAAAATTAAACCTCAAAACAATTACATAATTAGCCCAGTGTCACACAAGTGGTGATGGCAGAATTGGGATATGAGATATTTAGCTATTGATAACATATGCTTTTAAATTTTTATTAAGATGTTCTAGTCAACAAAGATAGGAATGTCTATTACATGACTTCAAAATTGCTTTAGATAAACCTTTAACAGCCCCTTGCCCCACTGTTTCTGAAACTGGAAAGATGCACAACATGCACTTTTTCTTCCTTTACTTCCCCTCATTAAATGTCAAATTTAATCATGTTATGATTATCACCAGGTAGTGGTTCAGCCACAGCAATTTCCTGTCCCAGTTCCTGTTCACTACTCAGAATCAAGTCCAGCGTATTTCTTTCCTAGTGATCTAACAACTACCTATTTGAAGAAGCAAATTTTTTTTAATATATGAAAGCTCACCTCTTGTGTCATTTTAGCAATTTGCATGAGCCTACTTTATCTTATGGGGCTATTAAATCCAGGCTTCCTAAATATCCTTAATGCCATCTACACAGTCGTACAATTCTGGTCAGCAGGCAATGTTCCACCTCTGTAATCTAAATTTCTATTTCTGTGCCAACCTGAGAAGATATAAACAAGGATTTCCGTTTCTGATTTCTAATGAATAGTACTGATTTAAAACATTCTGTCTCATTGTTCAGTCTTAAACTTTAAAGTCAGAAAAGTGAACATATGTACAGTTCATAAATAGACTCTGAGGTCATGTTGTTGTTTGTTGTTGGGTGCCAGTGAGTCTAGTACAGCTCCCAGCACCCTTATGACCAGGAGACCCTCCCCTGAATCATCACCATGCTGTCAATGCCAAGCCCATTGTGACAGCCACTGTTTCAGCCCAGCTTGAGGATCTTCCTCTCCTTTGCTGATCCTTTACCTTTCCTAGCATGATGCCTCTCTCCACAGACTGGTAACTACTGACACTACACTGAAAGTAAGTAAAACAAAGTTTCACAATCCTTGCCTCAAGACTGTACTTCCTTCAAGACAGACTTGTTTGTTCTTTTGGTAGTCCACAGGATAGTCAATACTCTTCACCAAAACTACAATTCAAAGACATTAACCACATGATTGGTAAAGGGGTCATGGGAAGACTGAATGGACAATAAGTTGCATTAAGGTTCTTTTAAAATAAGGCAGAATGAGCAACAGTCATACTAAGGTTTCTTTTAAATAAGGTACAATGAGCAATATTCACATTAAGATCCTTATTAAATAAACCCCCAAATAGTCCAAATATTAGGTGGCAATACGGATGCACCTGAATCAGGCCATGGTCTCTGCAATCACTTATTATGTATCTGAAAGCTGGACAATGAATAAAGACGACAGAAGAATAGCTGATGCCTTTGTACTGTGGTGTTAGAGAAAAGTACTGAATATTCCATGTGTTGTCAAAAGAGCAATCAGGTATGTCTTGGAAAAACTGTAGTCAGAATACTCCTGGGAGGTAAGGATGACAAAGTTTTAACTCAGATACTGTGGGCAATTTGCTAGGAAAGGCTATTCCTTGGAGAAGGACATCATGCTTGGAAAGGTGGAGAATTAGAAAAAGAGAGGAGGACCATCAATGAGATGAACTGACTGCAGCAGTGGGTTCACGTGTGTCAGCGATGATGAGGATAGCACAGGACAGGACAAGCTTCAGATATGTTGTTCACAGAATCCACTCGACACCACCTAACAACAACAATAATCTCTAGAAGAACAAATGAAAGCCTTAGAATACTTACACATGCTATGGGAAGAATACTGAATGATCCAGGAAACATCTAAAGAAGATAGATGGAGTATACAGAGTCACTATAACAAAAAGAATTGGTTGACATGGAAATATTTCATGAAACGATATATGATTAAGAGACAATGGTGATGTAAGAAGAAATTCAAGCTGCTCTAAAGGAAACAGCAAAAAACAAGGACCCAGCAATTGATGGAATATCACTTGACACATTTCAACAAACAGACTGCAGTCCAGGATGTGCTCTCCAGGTTGTACCAAGAAATCTGGTGGATGACCTGCCCAACTGATTGGAAGAGATCCGAATTTATTCCCATTCCAAAAAAAGTGATTCAACAGAATGTGGAAATTATCAAAGAGTCTCACTAATATCATATGCAATCAAAAGCCTGCTGATGATTATCCAAAAATAACCAGACCAATACATCAACAGAGAACTACAAGTTGGATTTAGAAGAGGCCACAGCACTAGGGATATCGTTGCCAATGTCAGCTGGATCTTGGCTGAAAGCAGAGCACACCAGAAGACTATCTATTTGTGTTTTAATGATTATGCAAAGGCATTTGACTGTGTGGATCACAATAAATTATGGCTAACCTTGAGAAGAATGGGAGTCTCAGAACACTTGATTGTGCTCATCTGAAATCTATACTTAGACTATAAAAAGCTGTCAGAACAGAGCAAGAAAACACAGCATGGTTCAAAATCAAGAAAAGAGTATGTGAAAGTTTGTGTCTTTTCTCCATGCCTTTTCAAAGTGGATGCGGAACTGATCATCCAGGAGGCTGGACTTTATGAGGAGGAATGTGGCGTCGGGATTGGAGAAAGACTCATCAACAACCTGCCTTTTGCAGATTACACAGCCTTACTTGTTGAAACTGTGGACCTGAAGCATTTGCTGCAGGAGGACTGCAATCTTCAGAATGGATTGAAGCTCACCATCAAGAAAACAAAGACTCTCACCACTGGGCCAATTGGCAACACCATGGTAGATGGAGAAGAGACTGTGAATGTTAGCAATCTTATCTTGCTCGGATCCACAAGAAAACAGTGTTGGCACCAGCAGTCAGGAAACCAAAAGACGAACTGTATTAGGAAAGTCTGCTGTCAGGGATCTCTCCAGAATACTCAAGAACAATGTTATCAATCTAGAGACTAAGGTGCACCTGATCCAGGGCATGGTCTTTGCAATTACTTGCTATGCATTAGAGAGCTGGACAATGACTACGGATGACAGAAAAATTGGTATCTCTAAGTTGTGGTGCTGCAGAAGAGAACTGAACATACTATGGACTTCCAAGAGAAAAAGAGGTCTGTTTTGGAAAGGGTGAAACCAGGCTGCTCCTTTGAGGCAAGGATTTTGACGCTCTATCTCACATACCTGTGGGTATGTTGCCAGGAGGGACCAGTCTTTATAGAAGGACATCACGCTTGACACGGTGGAGGATCAGCACAAGAGAGGAGGACCCTAAATGAGATGGACTGATACAGTAACTGGGATAATGGGGTATGTGTGTTAGAGACAGTGAGATTGGCTCAGGCTAGGGCAGAGTTCAGAGTTATTGTTCATAATCACAGTTAAGCTATGAATCAGAGTTAACTCAACAGCACATAACAACAACAACAAAAACAGTCTGCAATGAGAACTTAAAATGAGCTCTCTCAAGATTAGGATTATTGTTCTAGTAAGAGACAGAATTGCTGAGACTACGGACCTTATATACAGCTTATGCATGGAATTGAAACTGCTCCTACACCCCAGAATCAACTTTCAAACAACAGAAGGACCGATGTGGTGGTAAATTACAGTAAGAAGGAAAGCACTTCTTTGAACATTCAACTGTATAAGATCAAGAGGGCTGCATCTGCCAGGGGTTAAACCTGAGACGGCAAAGAGGATTATCAGAGGAGGACACATGGGAATGGGAGACACAGGAAGAAGTGGGAAGAGTGATGTTATAACATTGAGATTTAGTCAATATCTCGAAATATATCATGTATGAACTGTTGAATGAAAAACCAATTTGCTTTGTAAATTCTCATTCAAATCACAATAAAAAGGTTATGAGCAAAATTAACATTTTGGAATGAAATAAAAATTGTTGCTTAGCTGCACAGGTTGAAAAAAGTTTTGACTGGCAGAGGACTAATAAGGGTTTTAAAAACACAAAAACCACACAGCAAAACACACTGCCCCCAAGTCAGAACTAACTCACAGCTGACCCTCTCCATTGGATTTCACGAGGCTGTAACTCACACAACAGGAGACTACTTCTCTTCTCTCAAGAAGTAGCTGGTTCATTTGGTAGAAGTGTGCTGCCAACCCAAAGGCAGGCTATGGCTCAACAGGAGAAAGATAGACAGTCTCCTCCCATGTGATTTAGTGTCTCTGAAAACCCACTGGACGGTCAGCTATGGGTCTGTTCCAACTCCACGGCACACCACCACCACCACCACCTTTGTGTTGAGTAGCACAAACCCTAGAGATTAGGCTCCTGGAGCTCCCAATAAGAGTGAGAAAGGAAGTATTAAGTTCAAATGCCACAATGCACAATTTGTTAAGGATTTCCTATCATTTCATTTTCTAAGTATGCTATTTTCAACCACCAGAAGTCACTTAGGCCAGACACATTTATACACCAGTTTAAATCACCATTCAAAACTGGCTTCCACAAAAACTTTCTACTGTTACCTGCTATTCCCTTAAAAACACACATTTCTATTTTGAGACTCTACATGCTGCTAGGCTATATCTTCATGGCATATTCTTTCCCCATCCTGGGAAACTATCACTTGTCCTGTTATGGTACAGTGACATCAGTCTTTGGACCTTCCAATCCCTTCTCCACAGCTTTTCTTAAATAAATTACTGGTTGTTTTCTATTTATGACTTACATATTCCAGTGCTTTATATATAATTTACTTACTATTCAATACTTCCCCTTTGCCATATTATCCTCTCCACTTAACAAAGATACTGAAGTTGAGATCTGGTTTTACCTCCAAAAGCACATAGCAGAACAAGAACTCAAACTCTGTTCAGTATAAATTTTAATTTCTTCCCCATGAAAGTACAGACTCCACAGTATTCTTTTTACAGTATACGTGGAATTATCATTTCTTCAAATCGCAATCTCTCCCATAAAACAGATGCTCCAAAAAGACAGGGAATGTGTCTCTATTCCTATACAGAGCTATTACACAATCATGTCAATATGCTGTTGAACACCAAGAACACTCAATCTCTTATTTATTCAGCTATGATTTTACAGCATTACTTTCCACTGTTCAGTCTCACAATCAACACCAGTAAAGAAAAGTACTGGGAAAATCTGATTCAAAGGGTCTCTCCAAATGGCTAAAAAAGCAAAGATTTCAATTTAAAGACTTTGTGCACCTGATCTAAGCCATGCATAACCTTTCCAATTACTTCCCATGCGTGTGAACAATGAGCAGTGAATAAAGAAGACAGAAGCAGCAGCGAGGCTTCTGAACTGTCATGTTGAACAAGAGTACGGAATATCTCATGGACTGTCAAATGAACAAGAAACCATTATCTTGAAGGAAGTACAACCAGGGTACTCCTTAGGGGTAAAGATAGTAGCACTCTGTCTCACTTATTTGGGGCATGTTTCCAGGAAGGGCTAATCCTTGGGGAAAGACATGATGCTGAGAAAGGTGGAGTGTCAGAGGCAGGAACACGTTCTACAAGGTGGGCTGATAGAGTGACCATAACAAGGGGCTTGAGTATATTAGAGTTTGTAAGGGTGATGCAAGGTAGAGTAAGGTTAGGATCTGTTGTCCATGGGGTCACTATAAAGCAAAATCAATCAGACTGCATAAAAGAATAACAGACTCCTTTAGGAACTCTGGTTGCCTAGTTTGTAAGGAGTTGCAGTGCCAACCTAAAGGCATGTGATTCAAATCTACCATCCGCTTCTTGGAAGAAAGATGGGCAATCTCCTCTTGTAGGATTTATATCCTCTGAAAACCTGCTGGAGGGTCGGCTTGCTTCCAACTCAACAGCATTTAACAACAAAAGCAGTGTCCTTGGAGGCAAGGATGGTAAATCTCATCTTACATACTCGGAGCATATTATTAGGAGTCACCAGTTCTCCAGGAAAAAAAATCTCATTCTAGGAAAGGTTGAGGGTCAGTAAAAGAGAAGATGAACTTCAAGAAGAGAGTCAGAGTGACTGTAACAATGGGCTCGAGCAGAGATGATGATGATGATAAGGAGGAGGAGGAGGAGGAAGAAGCAAGGTTCTGATCTGTTGTTCTGTGTCACTGTGATTTGCTGATACTTAACAACTATAATTTCCTCCTTCTGGGGAGCTCCCGTGGTCTAGTCCACAGGAAGTTGTGCTTCTGTCAGTTCAAATCTACCAGTGGCTTAAAAGGAGAAAGACGAGCAATTTCCACCAGTGCAATTTACATCCTCAAAAACTCAACAGAAAATTGGCTGTGAGCAGATTCTCACTTGACAGCAATGAGTTTCATTTGAGTCTCCTAAGAAATCCCCAAGATACCAATGTTTCTGTGACAGTAAAGCACGATGACTTTGAAAGATGATCTTTAAAATCCAATTGCTTTGATGTGACTCTCACTTCAGCTTACTTCCTAATTGAGAAAAATTAGATAAATGAATTAGACTAACTGGTCTATGAAATAAGGCGCTCTGGTGGCCTAGTGGGTAAAGAGTTACACTGTCAACCCAGAAGCATGCATTTCAAAATGCATACGCTGCTCAGAAGCAGAAAGATGGCCAATCACTTTCTGGGGATTTGCAGACTCTGAAAACCTGCTGGAGGGTCAGCTATGATTTGGTTCTAACTGACCGGACATGACAGTAACATCTATAAAATTGGAAGGATGGAAATGGTAGCAGTCACCTTACTGGATTTTAACAATTAAATTCAAATGTGTATGAATTACTGAATAGGGAAAAAAAATCTGTAAACTTTCACTCAAATTATAACAAAAAGTTATAAAAATAAAGCTACCAAGAATTACAGAAATTTATGATATTATTATAAAGTTTATGAGCAGCTTTTGAAAAATCCAAATAACTAAATACGTAAGCAATGAAACAACTCTTTTTGAGTCTCATTTTTTCCACATGCCACCCTGAATTCCCTTTGGTTCAGCCAAGTGAAGACTTTTCCATTACAAATCCATCCCAATTTTTTACTCAATAGACTAGCCAAGAAGTCTGTGGTTTAAAAATTGTTGACACCTTCTTCCTTTTTAGAGTTAACTACCAGTGCCAACTTGCACTTAAAAGTAGTCAGCCCCTGAAGGACTAATAAACAAGAGCCTCTCTACCCAACTCTAGCCTTGATTTGCTTATTACCACATTCCCGTGCTCTTCTAGAAAGTGGGGAGAATAAAAACACAACACTCCCAACTGGATGCTGCCTGATGTAGGCAGACAACCAACCAACGTGGAAAGCGGGCTATTTCCTAAGCAAGACATTTTCCTAGAACCGTACTGCATCTAGTCCCAGACATGGCTCATGCTCCCAACTTCTCCAGAGTCCTATCTTCTAGGATCTGGAGGCTGAGCCGCCACCACTGACAAGGAGATTCCCATTTCCGCCTAAAAAATTCAGCAGCTATTAGGCCAAAATGTCAGGATTTCAAATAGCTACACTATTTTCTGATTATCTGAAGCTAAAATGCATTGTTTCAAGTTCTGTGAATTCTCCCTTTCCAAGGGCAAAAGAACCAAGTCCACAGTTATGGAGAAAATAAACTTTAAAAAATCCATAACCACTACAATGAATTTCAAATCCTATGTCTAGAGGCAAAAATCCGAGGGAGGATGCAGTGTGTGAAGAATGAAATCTTTTAAAATGTCAAGTGGTCACAAAGAATAAAGTCAAAGTGTCACACACAATAAAATCTCTAAGCTGGAAGGACATAACCATTAACAAAAAAGAGCACTGCAAATTATTACAAAACATTCAATGCATTCATCATCAAATTTTCAATTACTTGGTATGTAAAACATAGGAGATTTCATAAACAGTCCCAGAATCTGGACTTCCCTCGCCAGTATAATGAAGCTGTTCTTTGTTTATGCTAGGCTGAAAAGAAAAAATAAAATCTATGGAATAATGAGAAAACGATCCCTGAAGTTATAGAAGGAGGTGTGAAGTTAGAAAGGAACAATACCAGAAGGCTGGCTGTCAGTGTCTGGCAGATAAAGCGAAAAAGCAAGCTGATGATCTGAAATACGGTTTCCAGACTAGAAATTCCGCTAAGGCCGGTGGAGGATTTCAGCAGTCAGCGTCGGAATCAAGGAAACTAAACTGTTGCCTGCCTTGTTCGGCGGGTGCAGGGCAGCGACCCTCCCTCCCTGCCCGGGCCCGGCGTGGGAGCCGCCCCCTTCTCCCCGGCCGCTGTCCGGAGGCTGGCCCCAGCTCGGCCGTCCACACACACAGCCCCCCACACCGCCCCCAGCACAGCATCCAGAGAAGGAAGAGGACGAGAGGGGCCGAGGGAGGGGGGCCGAGGGGCGGCGACAGCACTGCGGGCCCCGGCGCTGGGCTTTCGGCCCTGCACCCTCCAGACTCCCAGCAAAAAAGAAGGCTGCGCCTCAACTGCGGGGCAGAAGATGGGAGGGGGGCCGGGGTACGCAGGTGCAGATGGCTGCCGGGGAAGTCACCCGAGCAGGAGGGCGATGCATTAAGACCGCAGCTCGCGCCTCCATCCTGCCGGCTGTTGTCCACCCTAGTCCGGTCATTGTCCATCCCAGGGATTCTGTCAGAACCCAACGACCTCCACCCGGCCTGTCCAAGCGCGAGGTGATGCCGCTCTTACCGTAGGAGCCGGCGCCGCGCCGCTAGGAGGCGGCTGGGATGCGCGCAAAAGACACTGAAGCCGGTGCTGCCGCGGCCGCCGCGAGAGCCGAGGAACCACTCGACGTTGCCGGCGGGCGCGCTGCCTCCAGAGCAGACGTCCCACCCACCGCCCGAGGGATTTTGTGCCGGAGCCTGCAGTCTCCCCGCCCCCAGCTAGCGCGGACGGGCAAAGACGGGGCGGGGCGCCCAGAGAGGGTGGGCTGATTGGCCTTGGTGGGCCCAATGGGACTACGAAAAATCCAGACTGGGTTTCGATTGACTTTCCTCCTAACCAATGGTCGTGGGGACGCGGGCTCAATGGCTTGGGTTTTTTTTTGGGGGGGGTTTGTGTGGGGTTTTTTTGTTGTTTTTTTTTTTATTAGCCGCGTTACTGCCAAACCCGAAAAGTGAGTTAAGTTTGGTTGGTTTGCACTGGCGGCCAAATGGTCCAATTACCGCAGGGGACGAGGAGGCTGAGGCCAGATTGGCATCCTCTCTGCCTATAGGGCAGGCCCAGGGGCGGCGAGGACCTGCCCCGGAAGTGGGCGCGGCCTCAGAGCTAGACCTGAGAATCAAGCCTCTACCGTGGTCGTTGGGAGAAGCGGAACTGGGTCTTTTTCTTAAGTATATCATGTGATGGGTTCTGGTTTTAATGGAGGAAAAAGTGTGGAAAAGGCCAAGGATCCGAACTGGCGTATTTCCTAGTCTTCGCGTCCCTTTCCGCCCTCTGGCTGGCGGTTCTGTTAGGTGAGTCCGGGGCTTCGCCGGGCCGGCCTCCCCTAAAGTGCACCCTGTCCCATCGGGTTGGGTGGGGGGACTCAGTCGCCGCCCTCACCTCATACTCCGGCCCTACGACGCGCTGGGGAGCAAGGTCTCCGTGGATCGGATCGTGCAAGAACTCCACTCACCTCCTGGAATTTCCCGGGCCCACAGCTCGGAATGGGGGAGTCCGGACAGGGAGTCACGAGCAGAGGTTTGGCTTTGGGGCACCAAGGACAAGGACGGTTTGGAGGTGTCCAGAAGTCCTAGGGACGAGTAGGCCTGAGGAGGATGAATTGTAAGCATTGCGCTGTCACAGGTGAACGGTGCTTAAGCTGGACAAGGCAGCTGCAGCAGGAGCCTTTTAAGGGGCTTCATCCAGAAGACCAGAGTATTGTGTTGTGCGGAGAAGCGTGTGGCATAGGAAGCACTAGAGACCAGTTTATGATAATATGAGGCACGTGATGTTGACAGAGTCCTTAAGATGTCCACAGGAGGGCAAGGCTCGGGCATGGAAACTGACCCTTACCTTCCAGATGCTTCAAAGGTGCAATGCTTTAGAAGCATCCTTTTTATTTTGGAGTATAATATACATGCGCACCCTTCGGGAGGCATAGTTGAAGGAAGTTGCAAATAGGATTACTTAAATTAACGAAAATGTAAAATTGGAGTCATATTTTCATTGTAGCTCTGCACCCACTTCCTCTCAAGCATCAAAGGTCGAGAGAGTGTGCCTGTTTCATTGTGTCTGTTAAATTTACATATAAACAACTTCCTTTCATTCTCCAATAGAAAGTTTGTAGCCCTGAAGCCACCCTTACTTTGATCACTTACCACTCTGCTATTCAGAACAAATGAGGTCTGACTCATCCATTGTCAGTTGGAGAAGTTATATTTGACCGAGTGCATTAGTTTTATTTAAGCCATTTTTTTAATTAAAGTGAAAGTTCAGAGAAACAAGGCCAAATTAACTGGAGGTCAGAAACGAGCAATCCTATTCACAAGTAAAATGCTTTATTTGTAGTTCTTAATCAGCACACACCCTTCCACTTTCCTTGCTCAGTTTACCCCCACATCCCATTTTGGCAGTGCCCCTGGTAAATCCCTGAAATATGTCCTATGCCCAGGAGAAGAGATGAGCACAGAAAATGCTATTCGAGGCTCAGAAGTACTTCAGTGGGCAGTGTCTGCCAACTAATGAAATAAGCTGAGTGCAAGTAGATGGGTACAAGGGGGGTGGGGGGAAGAAGGAGTCTAATTTAATCTATGGACTCAAGACAAGTATCAAAAGATAATATGTAAATTCTTGCAAAATTACATGGTAGTCACAATTCAAGTGCATTCCTGTGAGTCAGAATCAGCTCATAGCTGACCAGAGCTACTAGTGTATTGGAACCATCAGAGGCGCTACCCTTGGGTTGGCAGCATAGCTTCCTGCAAACCACACTGTTTAAAGTAGAAGAGGAGGGGGTTGTTGTTGTTGTTGTTATATGCCATTGAAAGAAAAACCAGAGGTGGTTCTTAACTATAATCAGTATAGTATGCTAGTCTCGTGCATTTGCTTTACCCAGCCCTTGGCACAGTGTTTAAGTATTCACCTGCTAACCTAAAGGTTGGCAGTTGAAACCTACAGCTCCACTGAAGAAAGAGGTAGCAGTTTACTTCCATAAGGAGTGTAGCTTTGGAAACCCTTGGAGCAGTTCTGCTTGGCCCTGTAGGGTCTCTCTGAGTCAGAATTTCCTCACAGGCTTATTCCTTATATGTTATTACCAGTTTCTTCACCTTTTCTTTCTTTTCTTGCATCTTTCTCTCTTTCCAAAGGGTAACTTCCCCACTTGTTTTACCCCCCATCTCCCACAGATTGATATTTAGCTCTTTGCATCAAGTTTCCTCTCATTCTCAGTTTATCACTTCCCAGTGGCTTATTTCCTTAAATATTTAACTACATTCCTCCCTCACTAAATATCCTTAAGTCTTTCCCAACCCCCTGTCTTTCATCTTTTCTTTTCCAGATGCCCCAAAGGAATAACATGTTCTTAGCTGTTATGTGCCGTTGAGTCGCCTGTGACTCATAGCAACCCTATAGTACAGCAGCCCTGAAGCCTGCCTTGTCCTGAACCAATCTCACTGATACTGACACACCTACCCCCACTGTCCCAGTTTTACCGTATCAATCGATCCATCTCATCTGGGGTCTTCCTCTCCTGCACATGATGTCCACCTTCTCCAGGGACCTCCTGGCCACATGCCCAGAGTATGTGAGATGGAGTTTCAAAATCCTAGCCTCCAAAGAGAAAGTTGGATTCACCCCCTCCAAGACAGACCTATTTGTTTCTTGGAAGTCCATAGTATGTTAAGGACTCTTCTCCAGCACTGCAGCTGGAAGGCTGCTCTCACTTTTACCTCTGTTTATTTGTAGTTAACCCCTTACCTACTTGCAGTCTCTCTTCCAATTTCTCTTTCTGCTTAGCCTTCTTCCAGAAGGTCACAAGGTTGGTGTAAAAGAAAACTGACTAAATGAGAAAATATATTGAACACTTGTATGTGAAGATTAAATATAATGTGTATAAGTAAAACTTAGATTTAATGCATTCCCAATAAAAACACTAAGTTTACAAAAAATAGCGATAATGTTATTAAGAAAGGAAAGAACAAAAAAGAGTAGAAAATATTCTGGGAAAGAATAAATAGGTTTTTTAGGGAATTATGTTTATCTTAAAAGTACGGAATGAGGGTTGCAGAGTGGATTATATTTGGGGTGGGGGAGAGATTGTGTACCAATGAAGGAGTTTTGCATTTCAAGGCGGGGGGGGCAGGGAGAAGAGTGCAACAATGAATGAATGGAATTCCGAAATCTCTGTAGATGTTCATTGAAATAAAAAAAAATAAATAAATAAAAAATTTTTTTAAAAAAAGTAGGTTTTAGACCTTCTAGATAGCAGGACATATCCTGGAGTCACAGTTACAGCAGCATAGTACAAAATAGAAATATGAATCAGGAAAACAAAGAGTTATAAGAAATTGGCCTTTTATAGATTTATTTACTGTCCAATAATCACAAAACATTAAAAGCTAGGTGGGAGTAATTATTAGTGTTTGGTCTATACAGTATACTAAAGTGATAACAGTGAGAATATACCTATTAAAAGAAATCTTAGGCTAAGAAAATACTTTAAAGAATTTACTGGTAAAGGAGACTTTACTTTTTAAAAATAAGACTTATAGAAAACTATGTAAAAATTTTATGTTATCAGTGCCCTTTATAGTATGTAGTCCAGTTACCTTTTCATTCTACTTTGATGCCCTTGCAAGTTTTATTAACCCTCCCTTATTAAAACTCTAGCGTCTTGATACCACTTCCTCCTTTTTCACTACTTCCACTTTCCCATTGAGTACGTGTGTGTGTGTGTGTGTGTGTGTGTGTGTGTGTGTGTGTGTGTAGGAGGGTGTGAGATTCCCTGAAATTGACTGGGAACAGGGTGATAAGCACAGCCCTCAGACTGAGATTCTTGAACAAAGTCAGTCACTGCCTGTGCTAAGAGCAACAGAAGCAAGCTCTCTCTGAGATTGTTAATAGAGCTATACTCAGTAGATGTATTAAAAATTTTGTTCTATTTTGTTATAGACTTATGAATTATGAATATAATGTCAAAGATTGTTTCAGAGCTTTCCTAAAGATAGAATGGTAAAATGTTTTCAAAATAGGGAAATTGTAGAGTTGGAAAAGAGCCAA
The DNA here is from genome assembly GCF_000299155.1 of Elephantulus edwardii. Classification (NCBI taxonomy): domain Eukaryota; kingdom Metazoa; phylum Chordata; class Mammalia; order Macroscelidea; family Macroscelididae; genus Elephantulus; species Elephantulus edwardii. The sequence goes on from NW_006399772.1 coordinate 4,823,187, forward strand.
CTGTGTTCAATAAGAAATTTTTTTTTCCCCTCCTCATATCAAAACAATTTTGACTTTTTTTTCCCCTTTTCTTAGGGTGTATTTCCCTTATTTCAACTCTGCAACAGCCTCTTTAAACTGTTTAAATGAGAATGTCCTTGGCCCAGAGAGTACTACTCACCTGGCTTTTCACATTACTCTTCTTGATCATGTTGGTGTTGAAACTGGATGAGAAAGCACCTTGGAACTGGTTCCTCATATTTATTCCAGTCTGGATATTTGACACTATCCTTCTTGTCATGCTGATTGTGAAAATGGCTGGGCGGTGTAAGTCTGGTTTTGACCCTCGACATGGATCACACAATATTAAAAAAAAGGCCTGGTACCTCATTGCAATGTTACTCAAATTAGCCTTCTGCCTTGCACTCTGTGCTAAACTGGAACAGTTTGCTACCATGAATCTATCCTATGTCTTCATTCCTTTGTGGGCCTTACTGGCTGGGGCTTTGACAGAACTTGGATATAATGTATTTTTTGTGAGAGACTGACTTCTAAATACATCATATCATATTTATTGGCACTCAACAACAAATGTTCTGAATCTTTACAAGCTTCAAGAATACCAGAGGACTGAGGGGGTGAGGAAATTACCAAATGTAGTTTTATACTGCTTCCATAAAATAGGCGTGGCTTATAAACCATGGACTTATCATTCACCAGAACTGAATTATTACACTTAGTTATTCCATATTTGAGTATTTGCTCTTAACTCTCTACATGTAAATAAAGTTTGCTTTGAACTTTACATTTCTACCTGACTCTTGAATAATCTGTTGTATGTAGTCAGTATTTAAAGCTTTTAATCTGTATATTTAAGTAGTTGAATATGTAGCCTTATTATGACCAAAATAAATGGCCATTTGTTCTTCTAAATTGTAGGAAACATAACAGTGATGTCACTTCAGGTTTATGTTCAGAGAGAGCTGGAGGGTTTGACAGCTTTTTATCTAGCCTGAATTCATCGTTACTTCTGTATGTGGGGTAGATTTGTTAGAGGTGGTATGTTAAAACCACGGATTCCTTAAGTTTTGGGGCTCAGACATCACGATTTGATCTGTACAGACCAAGTTTATGCTCATTGTCCTGTCATCCTAGGAAGTTAGTGAGTGCCCCCCTTCACTTTCAAAAGACGCCCTGTGGTCCAGCAATGAAGCTACTAACTGAAAAGTCAGTGGTTTAAACCCACCAAGGTCCGCAGGAGAAAGAGCAGTTGGCCACTGTAAAGATCACACCCTTAGCAACCCTGTGGGCTTCACTCTGTTCTACCAGTGGACTCCACAATGGGCTTGGTTTGGTTTTTCACTTTTAGAAGTGCCCTACTTTGTAAGTACCTCCTAGGTACTACCTAGTTACTACCTCCTACTTATAAAGAAGTGGAGATGGCAGTACTTAACAAGAATTTTCAAGTGGTTAATATGTCTTGTTGGAAGGAGAAGTGGCATCCACTTCCATAATAGCTTGCCTCTGGAAATCCTGTGAACCTGGAGAGAGGATCAAAGGCATCCAAGCGTCGAGAACTTTCCTTCATAGGGTCATTATGAGTCACCTGCGACTCGATGGCACTTAACAACAACAACAATATGTCTTGTAAACCTAAAGCAGCATGATTGGTTGCTCCTGTCCATTGTAGATCTCTTTCAAACTCTAGGAAGAATGTAAGACAGTATTTCTGTTTTAAAAATATCTAACAAGAAAGTGATTCCTCTCCATTCATACTTTGAGGTTACTTGAATATACTCCCTTGGTCTAATTCTGCCTTGTGAAGATAAATAATGTGGTAAAGTGGTTTCTGCCTTGTGACCACAGTACCATTTAATTGTTACCATTTAAAACTATACAGGTAGGCTAAATAAAATTGGTCTTCTGTTGTTGTTACACGCTGTTGAGCCACCAGTGACTCATAGCAACTCTATGTACAACAACCCTAAACCCTGCTCTATCCTGTGCCAGTCTCGCTGTCTCAGACACATCTACTCTCATTACCGCAGTCACTAATTAATCTATTTCACTGAGGGTCTTCCTCTCCTGCGCTGTCCCTCCATCTTCCCAAGCATGACATCCCTCTCCAAGAACTGGTCCCTCCTTGCAAGATGTCCAGTGTATGTAAGACAAAGCTTCAGAATCCTTGCCTCCAAGAAGCAGCCTGGTTTAACCCTCTCTAGGACAAAACTGTTCATTCTCTTAGCAGTTCATAGTATATTCAGTACTCTTCTCCAACACCATAGCTCAAAGGCATTAATTCTCCTATCCTCCCTAGTCATTGTTAAGCTCTCTGATGCTCCAAAATATTTTTCTGTCCTTTGAAACCAAGATTCACTTTGGAGGCAGAGATTTTTCATACTTAGGGTGCATGGCCAGCAGGGACCAGTCGTTGGAGGAATCCTGCTTGGAAGGATGGGGGGATAATGCTGGAGAGAAGACCACAGATGAGATGCATTGGACAATAACTGGGGTAGTAAGGATAGACATGTTAGAGTCAGTGAGACTGGCTCAGGGTAGGGCAGGGTGAAGAGCTGTTGTACACAGGGTCACTATGAGTCGCAGGTGACTCGATGCCGCATAACAAAGATAGGATTTAGAGGAATAGTTAAGAGGGGATACTGAATGGTCTAGGCTTGATCAGATATTCCTAATTTGGGAGATCCAAACTATTTGGTGTCTAATTTATCATTAGGTAAATACAAACTAAGAGAAATTGTCATATCTGAGAAACCAGCCAGGAGGATGTAAATGACATCTCTTTTGCAGCTCAGCTATGGCTGTGTTCATGCAAGTATTATCAGTATAATCTCCCTGTGGGGGAAAGAAAAAGGGAAAGCACCTGTGCAAGCCATCAGCTAGATCAGGAATCAGCAACTTTTTTCTGTAAATGGCCATATAGTAAATACATCAGACTTTGCAAGTCAGATGATCTCTAATTATTCAGCACAATTATAGCAATAAAGTAGCCATAAACAATGATAAACAATCTTGGCAGTGTTCTAATAAACCTTTAGGGTGATTAATTTCATGTAATTTGCACATGTCTTAAAATATTACTTTATTGATTTTGGTTTCAGATACTGAAACTAAAAAAATCTCAGCTGTGGTCAATACAAAACTACATGGTGGATGTACAATTTGATGGGTGGGAAGGTGAAGGAAATTGGAAGAATCTAGTCTGAAAAACAATGTATTTGAATTTTTTAAATAAGCTAGTATAATCAAACAAACAAAAAATACATGGTGGGCCAGATAGAACCCGTACATGGTAGTGTACTGACCCAGAACTGGGTCACCATGAATCAAACAAAAGCAAAAATTCTGTATGAAATTGCTAAGAGGAAGGGTGAAATAATTTCTCCCTTCAAAGAAATGTAAGAGGGATAATTAAGAACTACAGATAAAATGCAACACAGTAACTGAACTTTACAATGAGGATCAGTCAATTTTAGTATCATCAAGCTTCCCACAAAGAACTTTATTTAACTTTGTGTGCTTCCAAACTAAACACTTAAAGCAGGCAATAAATTACCACTAGTGTGTGCCTCTGTAGTTCAGACACATTTCAAACAGTAAGTAATGAAGTACATATTAAAGAGAGAGATCAGACTCACAAGCAGAAAAAGCACAACAAATTGAATAATACATATAAATAATGCAGAAAAACTTCCTTCCCAGGCCTGCTTTTAGTGAGGGCATACTTTATATTACACAGCTGTTCACCAATGGTAATTACAAAAAGAATTGACACTGCCCCAAGAAACTTAAACATCCAAAGCTTGTAATGAAGCCATTACTAAGTATAAACAAGTAACGACCTACTATGAGCAAAAGATTTATCATAACTTATAAAGAAAAAAGCAACTTGTAAACGAAATGACATTCTTTAGCACTTGAAAATAGAAAATACATATTGAAAGGGTCCACGACTTGGTCAGCAACAGTTGATAAATGGATGCAGCCCCATCAACAGTCCAGTCAGACAGGAATACAAATCCACCAATGGAGAATTTTTAAGCACCAAGAAAATTGCTAGCACGAAGCTATAAGAAGTAGGCCATCTTTTTACTAAAATGTAGCATAAATACTGCTAACTTTATAAAAGGGAGTTCTGGTGGGCTAGTGGTAAGGAATTTCACTGTCAGCTCAAAGGCACATGGTTTGGATCTGCCTGCTACTCAAGGAAGAAAGTTGGGCAGTCCACTCCCGTGAATTTTACTGCCTCCGAAAAGTCAGCGGGAGGGTCTGCTATGAGTCAGTCCCAACTCGATGGTACACTACAGCCACCTTATAAAGGTTTCAATCTGTTGTACACAGGGTCACTGTGAGTTGGGTAATCATTGCCTAACAACAACAGCCTTATACCTTTGGTCAACTGATTTTCAACCCAAATGTCCATTAACAAATGAATGTGTCACAAAACTATGGTATATTAACACAGCACTGATAAACAAGGAACTTGTAAAACATTACACAACATGGATGACCCTAGAGGACAATATGCTGAGTGAAATATCTCAGATACAAAAGGACAAATAACACATAACACTACTATTATACAACAGGTCTGATATGGGGGTATTGAGGAGAAACTTAGAACAGAGGGGGTAGATAATGAGCACTGCATTGAAACAGATGAAGAAAAAAAATTAATATATAATTAAGCATTGTATGACAACAGTCCAGAATAAGGTGCATTGCAAAGTGGACTGGAGGAGAGGGAGGGGCAGGAGAAAATTATGCAACAAAGATGAATTTTATAAGTCTGCTGGGGGAGGGAGGAGGAAGGAAATTGTGCAACCAAAAAAAAAAAAAAGCTAAAGAAAGATTAGCTTACATAGATTCATCCTTGGATGGTTGCCTGGGTTGGGTTGCCTGAGTTGGGAAGGAGGATAGAGTGGAATAAAAATTAATAGATAAGTTAGGTGAAGGGAAAGGCAAATATCAACATTATTCTCAATAGACTGAAAAGCATTCCCCTTGGTAATGAAATAAGGATGCTCATTACTAGAACTCATTCAATATTATACTGGAAATCATAGAATAAGGCAAGAAGGGGAAATACAGAGCATTTAAATTGAAAAGGAAGAAATAAAACAATCCCTGTCAATAGATGCCATGATCTCTGGAGTGTAGTGGGCTTAGTGTACAAAATAGCTTTCCTAGGTCATTATTGCCTTTGACTTTTGCCACATGTGAACATGCAAATAAGTTGTGTAGACTCCAAATGAGTAGATTTGCAAGTTTTACTCCCCTGCTAGATTTGAACTGAGCAGATTTAAGGGCAGAAGATAGGAATCTTGCTACCAGAAAAAAAAGAGAAAGAGATTACAGCATGTGTCTTTTGGGCCAGAGTCCTGCACCAGTCTGCCACATTCACACAATGGAATGCTGTGCAGCACTCAGGAGAAACAGTTTTGAAAAATACGACATAATTTGAAAGAGGCTGGAGAGCATTATGCTGAGTGAACAGTCTCATAAGAGCAAATACTGCATAAGACTATTATTGTAAAAATAGAAGGATAACTAGTAAAGCATGTGCAGGAACTTGGAGGGAGGGGGAGCAGAGGGGTGAGGATAGAAAGGGGTGGAACTGCAGGGCTGCACAGTTTGGTGGGTGGAAGGATGAGGGGAAGCAAATGGGAAGGATCTGGGTGAAAAGACAAGATAATGATGGGCAAAGTCCAATGTGATTGATTTTATAAAACAGTATATGAGAATGATTGTATGAAACACAACGTGACTGAAGAATAGTGTGAAACACTATGTAAACTTTGTAAGCAAACCAATTTAAAAAATAATGTAAAATAAAATATATATGAATGACTGTATGAAACACAATGTAAATAAGATATTGTATAAAACACAATACATAAAGATAGCTCCGGTGGCCTCCTGGCAAGAACCTGCACTGCAATCTCGAAGGCAACGGTTCGAATCCACCAGATTTTCTGCTGGAGGAGGAGGAGCAATCTCCTCCTGTACCAGCTGGATCAGATTCAACGGCACACAGCAAGAAATATTTCTTCTGTGTGTGTAAAAACACAATGTATATAAATGTAACATAAAGGAATTATATGAAAACCAATAAAAATATTGTTTAAAAAACCAAAACAGCAGCAGCAAATGAAAAGCCAGGGACCAACATGAGACAGCTACCCCACAGAGCCAGAGCTTTGCCTGAGGCCTTTGCCCAACTTCACAAGGACTTAATTAGTGAGACTAAGAGAGTTTGTAGCACTGACTAAAGTTGTGAGGCTGAAGGTCAGAGGGCCTGTGAGCACACTTGAGAAGTTGCCCTAACAAGTGCTTCTTGTTTCTAACCTGAATTGTAACTTGTTACCTCCCCTAAAGATTAGTATGGTTCTCTGAGTTCTTTATATTGCAATGGATTACACACGTAGTATTAGAACAGTGAGAGCCCATGGAGGGGTAGTTGATCTTAGAATTGATAGACTTGTCTGATACCATAGAACTGATTTTGTGTTGTTTATGGTGACTGTTCCCCATTGTGGAGTTAGTGGAGGTCATACACAATTACCTTAATGCGATCTGCACTCCTTTCACAATCTTGCACATAGAGAATTGTAGAGTCCACAAAAGTTACTAGAAATAACAGTCCAGTTCCACAAAGTAGAAAAGTTCATGTTGATTTTATAATTAATGCTAAAGCACGCATATACAGTTCTGCACCAATAGCAATCCTAATCAGAGTCTTCTGAGTGGTACATGGTTATATATGTTAGAGGTGCAGGAGTCAATATGAGAGTGCTTTGTGGACGCACAAAAGTACATTGTTAGCTGCCACTGAGTTGACTCCATTTCACTATTACTCAGTGTGCAACACCGTCCAGTCCTGCAGTGACCCATTGCTGGTATGTTTGAGCCCATTGGGTAGTCGTCGTGTCTGTTATTAAGGATTATCTTTTTTGTTGCCTCTATTTTACCAAGCATAATGCCCTTCTCCAGAGACACATTAAAGTACATAGATGGGACAAAGTCTTGCCACCCTTGCGTTTGGCCATACTTTCCCCAAGAAAGATTTCTTCACTCTTCTGGAAGGTATAGTATATGGAGTATTCTCTACCAGCATCACAATTGAAAGGTATCAGTTATTGGGTCTTTCCAGCTCACTGTGCATCTTTCATATACCCAGGACATTACTGGTTTTCAGTACTGTCTTAAGCATAGTTCTCTAGAAAAGCAAAACTGTGTCCATTCATTTGTTGATGGGCACTTGGGTTGTTTCCAGCTCTTTGCTATTCCGAACAAAGCCGCAGTAAACATGAGTGTGCATATATCTGCTTGAGTGGTGGTTATGGTTTCTTTAGGGTAAATTCCCAATAGTGGAATTGCTGGGTCAAATGATATTTCTAGTTGCAACTTTCTGAGAAAGCACCAGACAGCCTTCCATAGTGGTTATACCATTTTACACTCCTACCAAGAGTGAATAATGGTTCCAGTTTCTCCACAACCTTGCCAGCATTTGAGGTTTGCTCTTCTGTTAAATTTTGCTATTCTTACTGGGGTGAGATGATAGCTGTGGTATATTCACACAATGGAATACTATGCAGCATTGAAAAACAACAAACTCATGAAATATTATGCAAAATGGATGAAGCTGGAGGATATTATGCTGAGTGAAATATCTCAGGTTAAGAGGACAAATATTGCATAGGGCCACTGTTATAAAACAGGACTGACATTGGGGTTGAGGGAAGACCGTGAAGGAGAGGAGGAATGATGTATGCTGCATTGAAACAGATGAGGGAGAGAACTGTTTAAAAGGGATATATGATTAGGTATTATTTTTATAACAGGAGTCCAGAATGAAGGCTGCACAGGAGAGGGGATTTGGGGGAAAGGGATTGCATAATGATGAAAAAGTTTTACTTTTCAAGGAGAAGAGTGAATTGGGGGGGAGGAGCAGGGAGAAAAGTACAACAATGAATGTTTAAAAACACTAAGTTTCTGTAAACTCTCATTTAAATTAATTTTCTTTTAAAAAAAAGCAAAACTGGTGAAGCTTTATTAAAAGGGAGCTCTGGTGGCATAGTCTGTAGGGAATTTCACTGCTAGCAGAAAGGCAAGACCTTTCTGGCAATCCAAAACCATCAATAGTTCCGTAAGAAAAAGACTAAGACTGGCACTCTCCTCCTGTGTGATTTTCAGCCTCTAAAAACCCCACTGGAGGCTTAATAAGAGTCACTTTTGACTTTACAGCAATGGAGATTTTGTATACAAATGCATGTGATATATGTAGAGATTGATGTTTAGCTCAAGGAAATGGTTCTTATGCTTCTTTATAGGTGTTCTTGAACCAAAATGACCTTATGAACTACAGATCAAAATCCTGCCCTCCCTGTGCCTTCCTCACAGTCTCCATGCTCAAGCCTATTGTTTGACTTACCGTGTCCATCCATCTCCTTTTTGCTGACCCTAGACTTTTCCCAGCATAATGTCTTTTCCAAGGGCTGGCCCCTTCTGACAACATGCCCAAAGTATGTGAGGCAGAGTTTCTCTATCCTTGCCCATAAAGAGCACTCTGGTTGTACTTGCTCCAAAACAGATAGATGTTTGTTCTTTTGGCAATCCATAGGATAATCAATACTTTTTGCATCAGTCTTCCTTATTCATTGTTCAACTTTTAGGTGCATAGGAAACAACTGAATATACCATGTCTTGGATTGGGTGTACCTTAGTCTTTAAAATTACATCCTTGCTCATGAGCACTTTAAAGAGATCCTTGAAATTTCTCCCCAGTGCAAAACATCTTTTGATTTCTTCACTGCTGATACCATGGTATTGACTGTATATCCACATAAAATGAAATTAATAATGTCAATTTTTTTCTCCACCTATAATAACAGACACTTATTAGTCCAGTGGTAGGGATTTGTTTTTTCAGCACAAATGAGTCTGTTTACTTCAGATAGTGACTATCTCCATGTTGTTGTTAGGTGTCATATATTAGGCTACAACTCACTTGGAAGGGGATTTGTTTTCTTCATGTTAGGTGTGACCCATATTAAAGGCTACTGATCTTCTGCAGCAGGTGCTTCAAGTCCTCTTCACTTTCTGCAAGCAGGGCTGTCCTCTGTATAATGGAGGTTGTGGAGTCTCTCATGCCACATTTTTCTTCATGTAACCCAGCTTCTCTCACTATTTGCTCAGCACACAGAATGAATAGGTATGGCACCTATCTTTCCTGATTTAAAACCACGCAATACCCCTCCTTGTTCTGTTTAAACACCTGCTTCTTGGTCTGCGTACAGATTTCACATAAGCACAATTAAGTGTTCTGGAATTCTCATTCTTTTCAAGGTTTTCTATGATTGACAGTGCTGGATATATTTGCATAGTCAATAAAACACAAGTAAACATATTTCTGATATTCTCTTTCAGCTCTGGTAAGCAATGATATCACTTGTTCCATGGCTTCTTCTGCATCCAGCCTAAATTTCCTGCTATTCTCTGTAAATGTACTAATCCAGCTTTGACCCATCCACCTCTTCCCAGGCACTTTTTTAGTTTCTTCCAATCTGAGGTTCTCATTTTCCCCATGGGTGACCCTGCTGGTATTTGACATACCAGTGGCTTAGCTTCCAGCACACAAATCACCACAAATACAGCAAACTGACAGACAAATGGTGGCATGTGCTTGTAGAGGCTGATAAGTCCCAGGTCTGTGGCTCAGACCTCACAAGAGAGGTATCTGCGAGGTTCACAGGTCCAGGTAGTCAGCAGATAGGCAAGGTCTTAGAGACAGCTGGTTTCAGTGGCAGAGAAATCCAAAAGTCATCATCAGGGAGCAGAGTCACACACTGCTGATTTTGGAGCCTGCCAACTCCAGAAACTGACAAGCCCCAAGTTAGCAAGTACTGCCAAACACGGGTTCAGACATAGAGGACACAAGTTAGATAGTCAAATGCCAGATCAGGAAATAAAGGGCTAGTTTTTCCAGAGAGTTTACCTATGTATTTAACGTTAACATAACCTCAATTTGTTTCATTAGCATCATTCAAGTTATAATTTACAACACCTAAGGACCAATTGGCAGCATCAGGATGGATGGTGAAGAGATTGAGATTGTACACAGCTTTAGTTTGCTTGGCTCCATAGTCAACACTCTTGGCACCAGCAGCGAGGAAATTAAAAGGCGCATTGCCATGGGAAAGTCTGCTGTTAGGGACCTCTCCAAAGTACTGAAGAACAATGGTGTCTCTCTGGAGACTAGGGTGCGTCTGATACAGGCTATGGTCTTCGCAATCACTTGTTATGCATCAGAGAGTTGGACAATGACCAGGGAGGATAGAAGGAGAATTGATGCCTTTGAGCTGTGGTGCTGGAGAAGAGTATTGAGAATACCATGGACTGCTAGGAAAACAAACAGATTTGTCCTGGAAAGGGTTAAACTGGGTGGCTCCTTGGAGGCAAAGATTCTGAGGCTCTGTCTAACATACTTTGGACATGTTGTGAGGAGGGACCGGTCCCTGGAGAGGGATATCATGCTTGGGAGGGTGGAGGGATGGCGCAGGAGAGGAAGGCCCTCTATGAGGTGGATTGATTCAGTGACTGGGATAATTGGGATGGGAGTGTCAGAGACAGTGCGATTGGCACAGGACAGAGTGGAGTTTAGGGCTGTTGTACATAGGGTCGCTATGAGTCGCAAGCGACCCGATGGCACATAACAACAACAAAGGGCAGTTATACTGAGGTTCAAGGCCAAATTAATACACAATATTACCCATCTTAGTACGATAGCTTAGATTGGGTACCCCTTAGTCCTCAAAATCTTTTTCAACAATTTACATAATGCAGTATTTCTCGACTGCTGTTGCGATATGTTAAATCATATGAAATAAAATCCTTTAATCTTTTCTCTGTTTATCATGATGTTGCCTATTGTTCCATATGTGAGGATTTCTATTATCTGATGTTGAAATGTAATCCATTCTGAAAGCTTTAGGTTTTGATCTTTGCTCTTCCTTGGTAATTCCTTCACGTCTTCCTCACTTTGAACAAGTGGGATTTGCCAGCCTCTACAAGCATGCTCTTCATATGGTCAAGCTTCTTAAAGCTTCTTGCTCAGCACACAGATTGAATAAGTCTGGTTAAAGGAGGTAACCCTAATGCACATCTTTTCCAACTTTAAACCATTCAGTATCCCCTTGTTCTAATCACATGACTGACTGTCTGATGGTTCATGAACAGGTTCTGCATGATCATGGTTAAATATTCTGGAATTCTCATTATTTGCAGTGTTACCCATAATTTGCTGACCCACATAGCTGAATGCCTTTTCATAGTCAATAAATCACAAGGTGAACATTTTTCTGGCCTTCTCTTCTTTCAGCCAAGATCTAGATTGTATCAACAATAATATCCCTTGTACATGTCTTCTTTTGGATCTCTGGTGGTCCCTGTTGATACACTACTTCAGTAGTTTTTAAATTGTCTTCAATAAGGTTTTACAGACACATGATATTATTACTTTTTCCTTTCTATAATTGCTGCTTTTAGATCACCTTCCTTCTGGTATAGGTAGAATTATGGATCTAGCCAAGCTGGTTTTCTAGGTAGTTGTCTTCTATATTTCTTGGGATAAATATGTGTCCTTTCAGCATTGCACTTGTTTATTGTTAATATCTAAGTATGGTGTCAATTCCTTTCAATCCAATATGGGCTTCCTCCTTCAATACCATCTTCAGTTCTTGTTTCATGCTACCTCCTGAATTGTTGAACACCAACCGATTATTTTGGTACAGTGACTGTGTATCTCTTCTATTGTTTTCTGAGGCTCCCTATTGTTTTCTGAGGCTCCCTGTGTCATTCACTCTCTTGCCAATAGAATTCTCCAATATTGCAAGTGGAAGTATTAACATATATGTACCAACTAAAGCCATCATTGCTGATGTCAGATGCATCTTGGCTGAAAAGCAAAGAATAAATACTGTGTTCATTTGTAATTTACTGTCTATGTAGAGGCATCTAACTAGGTGGATCTTAACATATTATGGCTAATGTTGAGAAGAATGGGAATACCAGAACACTTAATTGTGCTCATGCAAAACCAAGAAACTGTCACCCAAATGGAGCAAGGGAACCCTTGCATGGTTTAAAATCAAGAGAATTGTGTAGTGGCACCATATCATTTCTCCATACATATTCAATTTTTATGTCAAGCAAATCATTCAAGAGGCTGGACTTCATGAAAAACAATACAGTATCAGGATCAGAGGAAGTCTCATCCACAGCCTGTGTTATGCAGATGACACAGTCTTACTTGCCAAAAGCGAAGTACTTTAAACACTTGCTGCAGAAGATCAAAGACTATGGCTTCATATAATTACATCTCATCATCAAGATGACAAAACTCCTCACCACTAGGTCAATAGGCAACATTATGACCGATGGGAGAACAGATTGAAGATGTCAATCATTTCATCTTGTTGGGATTTACAGTCAACATCCTTGGCACCAGCTGTCAAGATATCAAGAATATTGCCATGATTGGATCTGCTGTCAAGGATGTCTCTCAAGTATTAAGGTGAGCCTGATTCAAGAATCATCTTTTCAATGACTTGTTATGCAACTGGAAGTTAGATAATGACTAAGGATGACAGAAGAATCGTTGATAACTTTGAGTTGTGCTGTTGGAATACTGAATATCCCACAGACTGCCACGAAAGCAAATAAGTATGTCTTGGAGAAAGTGCAGCCAAAATACTCCTTGAAGGCAAGGATGATGAAGCTTCATCTCACATACTTTGGGCATGTTGTTAGGAGGGGCTGGATATTCTTTGGAAAGGGACATCATACTTGGAAAGGTGGAGGATCAGTAAAGGAGAAGGAAGACCCTCAATGAGGTGGATTGACAGTGATTGCAGCTCAAGTGCATGAGAGTTATGAGAATGCCGCAGGATAGCAAAGTTCAGATCTGTTCTTCATAGATCACTGTGAGTTATACTCTGCTCATTGGCACCTAAAACAGTAGCTTGAGAATGTCTAATGTGTATTTCCCTTTTGGTTTTCTAATAATAGATTTTTGCATATTTCATTAAAATCTATTTTCTCAAGCCAAACTTTGACATCTTTTCAGCTCATTAACCTCATCATTTCTTACATTTGCTTTAGTTACTGTACATTAAAGAATAATCTTCAGAGTTTCTTCAGACACCCTTTTTAAATTTCTCATCTTTATGAAGATCTTCGCTTCCTTCACATATGTCCCTGAAATTTTAACTCCTCTGATCTTCAGTCATTAGTGTTCACTACATAAAATCTGTTCTTGGGATTATCTCTATATTCAAGTGGGATATACTGAATTCATATGTATCTTATGGTCTTAATTCACATGGTCTTAAGTTTAATATTCTACTGCTTCAAGTTGAATTTGTGTTATGAGCAATTCATGGTCAATGCCAATCAAGTCCTGGCCTTGGTGTGACTGATACAGAGATTCTTCACCATCTAGTTTCACATATTTCATGTATATTCAACAGAGCACATATAAGAGGTCACAGTTATGGGTAGTTCCTAGATATAGCCAAATACCTAATGGAACTGAATTACTGGGATTTGAAGGCTTGGGGATCTCTAAAATCAACTGCCCTAAGAATTACAGAGGTGATGTTCTGTATCTTAGTTTGGTGAATAGCATCCAAGAACTTGAAAGCTTGCAAATGGCCATTGGTCAATTTCCATGTGGTCATTGGTCTGTTTCCATGTGGAACAAAGCAAAGTGAAGCAAACTAGCATCTGAAACAGTAAAAAGATATAAACTGTACATTGTGTTTCCATGGCTGTTATTTTTACAAAGGCCGGCTGCTCCATCTTTCACTGGTTTTCTGGTGGGTGCACACTGTCAACTTTTCATTATCAAACACTTCAGCCTTGCTTACATCAAATAAAAAACCAAAACGCACAGCTGTGCAATTGATTTTGGCTCAGTGCTTTATGGGACAGGACAGCTTGCCCACTCACTGGTATTTTCAGGGCTGTAATCTTTACAGGAGCAGATGGCCAGATCTTTCTCCCACAGACTAGCTGGAAGGAAGATTTGAACTACCCACCTTTTTAGTTAGCAGCTGAGTACTTTGACCACTATACAGCGAAGGTGCAAATAAGACTCAAGGTAGTTCAATTCTGTCCCAGGCTAGTAAGCAATAAATGCTTATTGTGTAATTTAAGTCATTTTGTCACTTAAATAATATTTGAAATGTATCTGTAATTTGTATGTTTTTCCAGAAAAACTAGACAAGGGAGAATTTGGTTGATTTTCATGTTTTATATGATGTCAGTCTGGAGACTAGGGTGCACCTGATCCAGGCCATGATCATTGCCATTACTTGCTATGCTTCAGAGAGCTGGACAATGACTAGGGAAGATAGAATTGATGCCTTTGAGCTTTGGTGCTGGAGAAGAGTACTGAATCTACCATGGATTGCTAGGGGAACAAGTTTGTCCTGTAGACAGTGAAACCAGGCTGCTCCTGTGAGCCAAGGATTCTGTCGTCTGACATACTTTGGACATGTTGTAAGGAGAGACCAGACCTTGGAGAGGGCCATCATGCTTGGGAGGGTGGAGGGACTGTACAGGAAAGGAAGACTGTAGATGAGAAGGATTGATTTAATCACTGGGGAATGGGGATAGGCGTGTTGGAGACAGTGAGATTGGCAAGAGATAGAGCAGGGATTAGGGCTGTTGTACAGTCACTATGAGTCACAAGTGACACAATGGCACATAACATTATCTATCTTAGATATTATAATTTGCTTCATGGATTTATATAACTAATAAATTAACTGTAAAGCTACAATACAGAATGAAAAGCTGATCCTTAAAGGGGCTGCTGATAGAATTTTCTGTTGCAATTGTAGAATTATACTATGAAAGTCAAGAACTGACTTTTAAAGTTAAAAAAAACTTAATTTGTTTTCTCTAACAGAACTTTTATTCTTTATTTATTAACACCAAATATACTATATATTTTGGGGGGACTTGTAGTGATAAAAATTTGACTTCTGTCTTAAGATTATATACAAGTCCACATGTATTTAACTGATACAGAGGACAACTGGAAGCAGGGAAGATAAGCAAAGGCTATACAGACAGGGATGATACTGAATTGAAATTCTGAGAAGCAGCACAAGAAGTATCTCACTTCAAATGTATCAGCGGCTCCAAGAGAGAAAGATGGGGAATTTCTTCCTATGGGACCTTCAACCTCAGAAACCCCACTGAGGATCAGCTATGGGTCAGTTTTGTTTTTTTTTAAAAAAAAATTTATTAATTTTAATGAACATATATAGAGATTTTGGATTTCCATTCATTCACTGTTGCCTTTTTCTCCCTGCTATGGGTCAGTTTTGACTCACTGGCAATGAGATGGGTTTTTTTCCAAAGCTGGAAGTCCATGGTGGAACTGGCAGGTACTGCCAGCTGTGCTGCTCTGAAGGCAGAACCACGTTGTGAAGGTCCAAAATGATGTGGCTAAGTATTTGGTCTAACTCTGCAGGAAAGTAGGAACCATAGAATGTTTCTAAGCAGCAAATTTTATAAACCATATATGATTTAGAAAGATGTAACTGGTGATTAAAAAAAAATGATCCAAATAACGGTGGGAGGCAGAAGACAGGGAGCCTAGAACATTTTAAGCTACTTTGAGTTCATGACTGACTGTCACACATGAGGAAATGTGATGATAAATTCTTGTCAGGTGCCATCAAAGTCTAGTAGGACCTATAGCGACCCTGTGAACAACAGATCTGAATCATGCCCTATCCCACAGCAGCAGTCACCCTGTCAATCCACCTGGTTGAGGGTATTTCTCTCCTTTGCTTACCTGCTTTTCCAAGCATTGTGTCCCTCTCCAAGGAACAGCCTCTCCCTAGCAACATGCCCCAAATACATTAGATGATTTATCATCTTTGCATCCAAGGAGCACTCTGGCTACATTTTCTCCACAACGTATTTGTTCTTTTGGCCTGGGATGTTCAGTGCTCTTCTCCAATGCCACAGCTCAAAGGCATCAACTCTTATTCTGTCATCCAGAAATTAGATATGGATAAAGAACAGAGGAACCAAGATTACCATGAGATGACTATGGAAAGAGATGGTGATGTTAAGTTAGGGTGGAAAAGAACTTAAGGTTGGCCCAGGGTTGAGGCAAGAGAAGAGAACCGATTGCACCACAGGGACCACTGTTATTGTCATGTGCCATCCGACTGGAATCTACTCATAGCTGACCTTCCAGTGGGTTTTCAGAAGCTGTAAATTGTATGAGGAGATTCCCCATCATTCTCCTATGGGGCAGCTTATAGATGTGAACTGGGTTCCTTTGGGTCATCAGAGCTCCTACAGGAACTGATAAACTACCTAAGAAACTGAAACTGACTGAAGACATGAGATCATGAAGATAGAACAGGAACAGGATAGAAAACTCAAGAAAAATGGGCAATACCTTTAATAGCGGTGGGAAGGCAAAAGAGGCTTCCAAAACAACAAGATAATTATTGTATTGAGTAAAAGAAGTAGATTCATTGACCTGGCAATCTGAAGAGGATCTTTTGAGAAAACTATTTTAGTGAAATGATGAAATTTGGGGATTAAAGTGCCATTTTAGTGAGATAAGGCATTGTAATAGGAAATAAGGCCAAATAGTAATTTCCAACAACTGTCAGTGAAGAAGAGAGATGGAACAGGAACATAAGCAGAAATCTGACTCAAAAAAACAGTTTTTCAAAGATTTGAGAATTGTACATGAAATCTGGCCAAGTTAAAACCAAAGCTTAAGAAGAAATTTGGGAGAAGGTGGTATACACTATCCAAATAATTTTTTTAACATGCTATTAATTATTGCTTACTAAAGTGTCTTGTCTGCACACTACATCATCTTCAGATGTATGTAGAACAGTAAGGAACTCTGGTTCTGCTGCTGTTGTTAGGTGCTACAAAGGCTCGAGTGAGCAGGGAGCTGCCCCCATTAACCAGCCACTCTGAGAAACAAAGACAGGCTGTCTTCTCCTGTGCGATTCATAGCCTCTAAAAACTCACTGCAGAGTCAGAGCCAACTCAAAAACAAGAAAATGAATTTTATAGAAAAGCATTAAGATTTAACATTTCTAAAACGTGCAGGTGTCAATTCCAAATTTAAAAATGAGTACAAGGGTCCAAAATTTTTTTTTTTCCAGAATTCTCATTTTAACAGCTCCTGATGAGCAGATTATAAAATGAAACCAACATGTACCTAATATTTTAATTTCCAGTTAGTAAATTCTGTTTTCAGATAATTAACATTCCCAATTGGGTATAATGTCCAGGAAGAGCTGGAAGACAGAACTACCTCTCAAGTACAATGCTTTCTTCTTTTCTTGCTCTTCTAGTAAAGAAATACCAGATGGCAACTGTAAGCTTTTAAAGGAAAACTGTCTCTGCCCTTAGTGTCATGTTTGACATTCTAAAATATGATCATTGCCATCTGCACTATGCAGTAGGTCACAGAAAAGTCAAGTCACAAAACCTAAAGGAATGTATAGCTTTTCCCAAGTTATCTTCTTCATTATCTCATTTGACATGTACTAACAAAAGCCAGACTGCCACTGTGGCTCTTCAGTACTCTGGAGAGGTCCCTGACAGCAGACTTTCCCAATGCAGTTCGTCTTTTGATTTCCTGACTGCTGGTGCCAAGAGTGTTGATTGTAGAACCAAGCAAGCTGAAGTTCTTAACAATCTCAATCTCTTTTCCATCTGTCATGAAGCTGCCAATTGAGAATCTTTGTTTTCTTAATGTTGAGCTTCAGATTACAGACCTTCTGCAGCAAATGCCTCATGTCCTCCTCAATTTCAACAAGCAAGACTGTGTCATATGCGTAACACAGGTTGTTGATGAGTCTTCGTTCCAATCCTGATACCACATTCCTCCTCATAAAGTCCAGCCTCCCGAATCAGTTTTGAATGCATCCCTGACACACACCTTTCCTGGTCTTGAACCATTCAGTGGTTCCCAGCTAAATTACTGAAGAGCAATGATGTCAGTCTGGAGACTACGATGCTCCTGAAACAGGCCATGGTCTCTGTAATTACTTGCTACATCCAAGAGCTAGAAAATAACTAAGGATGATAGTAAAAGGATCGATGATTTTGAATTGTGGTGCTGGAGAAGAATGTTGACCATACTGTGCCAAGAGAACAAACAGGTTTTTACTGGAAATGATGAAACCATGCTGCTCCCTGAAGGTAAGGATTTTGAGGCTCTGTCTCACATACTTTGGGCATGTGGACACAAGGGATTGGGACATCATGCTTGGAAGGGTAAAGGGACAACACAGGAGAGGAAGAGCCAGGATGAGATGCACTGACTCAGTAACTGGAGAAATGGGATTAGGTCTGTGAGAAACTATGAGATTGGCTCTGGACAGGGCAGGTTTCAGAGCTAATGTACATGGGGTCATCACGAATCACAGGTAACTTGGTGACACATAACAACAAAGCCATGCATATAAAATAGAACTCTATTAAATATAAAATTAACTGTATCAAGTTGGGGAAAGGTTAAATAAGAGCTGTTCTATCACTCTGAAAAACTAAAACTTATGTCACTTTTTAACAAATACTTTTTTTTTAAAAGAATGGTACTTTTTTCCTCCTCTCTTGGGACAGAAGTTGTGGTGTCCAACAGAAACATGGAAGTGACTGTCCCACTGCAGTATCCTCGTTTAGGAGGGTTTCGGGTAATACTAAATATTCTTTCCCTCTGTTGATATATATAAAATTTTGATTAGTTTTTAAGGAGGGAAAAAAAATCTTCAGACTGGAATGATTTTCAAGACATCATGGCTTCTGCTCAAGACAGAAAGTAACAACTTAAAAAATGAACATATTAGAATGTTATTTGTAAAGAAATAATTACAAAACAAATGTAAAAGATTATGGTTGTCAATTTTATTGAAAGGTGGAAGACAAGAAAAACTCCTCTCAAACTTCAAAAACAAATCTTGCACCTTTGAATTTGAGATACTTGCTTTATATGACAATGGCCTTGTCCTGAAAAATAACTGAATGCAAATTTACCAAAAACAATGCTAATTTATTATTTACAAACATGATCTTACCTCTCATAACTATTGGGGGAAAACCTATTTTACACTCTGAAGTACTAATAAAATACAAATACCTTGAAGATTTAATAACCAAAAAAATAAAATATTTCCTAATTTCCACATCCTTCCAAAAGTTAGAGTAGATTTAAAATTAATGTGGAAACAGAACAAACTTACACGGAGAAACATATATAAGCCTGATGCGTGCGCGCACGCGCGCGCACACACACACACACACACACACACACACGGTGTTGAACTACATCAATCTAATCTTTATATTAAGGCCAAAAGCCTTACTGAAGGAGATCATTAATATGGCTTTAATAGAGTTTTCAACTGAAGATCCATTTAACTGAATAGCCATTTAACCTGAGAATGGAGTATGGTATTACTTAGATAGCAAAAGGGTATGGGGCAAACTTGAAAAACAACAACAACAACAACAAAAACCACCACAAACAAAAAAGCAAGCACTGTAGCAGACACCACCTAAGGTATCTTAGTTTTTTCCTCTCCAAAGCCTATATGAGTTTAATAATTTACACAGTTTATTATTCTAGGTAGTAGGTAGCGATTTCAGAAACAGTATCTTATATGCTTTATTGTTCTGGCCCAAGAAGTTGAAAATAAAAGCAAAATGTGCTGTGTTCTGATAAAGAACAGGAATGTACTAATTAGGACCCTATTAATTTAATGTGGTATTAAAACAGAACTTACTTGTATGTAATAATAAATTCTCAAATTACATAGAGAAGAATTTTCAAGTTATAACCTATACAACAAGGAAAGTAAGATTCCAGGTGATAATAAGGCTTTATCTTGATATGTGAACCCACAATTTACAGAACACCTCAACAGAAATGTCTGCTTCATTATATAAAATTTCAAATTATGGAGTTTAACTGTAGATTATACATGGAATAATACCCAAAAGCAACAAGTATGGTTAGATTACGTATGTTTTCCTTCAAAGTTTATGTTTTAGAGGGGAACTGTAAGACATTGCAGTATTTTGTGTACACCCTACTGGAAAATGAAAAATAAAAATAAACTTGATATGTCACCTTTCAATTACAAGGGGGGAGGGAGAAACATTTTAGCTACATTCTCTTCTCTCATTATTAACTCATGATAAACTTGTCTCCAAACAAGTAGGTGCATATTTTAAGTTACCTAATAAATATAAATTTTAAAATATGGGATGGTTAAGACAGTGATTTTAACAAGATTTATACCTTACCTATGCCAAGAAATTTCCTATGTTGAAATAATACTGATTTCCTACAAAGCATCTTTGTCTTTATTATGTGCTGTCAAGTTAGAACCAACTCATAGCTGGCCCGACAGCAATTTTAAGATGCTGTAGATTATACAGGAGGCGCCTTCCCATCTTTTGTCCATATAGCATCTTGTGGATTCAAACTACCTGACTTTGGGCTGGCAGCACAACTCCGTATCCTGGGCCACCAGAGCTCCTCCTTTACTATCTAGTGGCTAGAATTATTATGTCATTATTGCTGCAATAATTTTTGTTTTTGCAATCATTTTCATTTTCTTAAGTGGCTTCTTCCTAACCAGGAAGATGAATAATTTGATGTGTACCACAGATGAGGCTTAAGAAATAAAAAGAGCAACACTAGCCCAAAAGGCAGCACAAAGAAACCAAGATAAACGTCATTAACCAAAGTAGGAGCCAAGAATAAACTTGAAGACAAACAAATTAGATCTGCAATGTGCAGTAAAGCATATTTTAAAGACGTATGTTGGGTTTTAATAACAGTAGTGGAAGAATTCAGAATTAATGCCAAAGTTCATTATCCTAGAGATGTGTTTCACTCCTCTTGAGCCAGGCACTAGCAATCCTGTTTCCTGTTTCTCCATTTTATGTTCTGGAACTTCACTTCAAAAGGAAGCACTCCAAGCTGTTTGCCTTGTTAGGGCAGAGATGGGGATCCTGAGAAACATGAGGGTACCACACAGTATCTTGTCACTTTTAGCTCTGCATATGGCATTTATGTTACTGACTTTATTTAAAAAATTTCTATTTGCCAAATTCAACTCAGAAATTAGGATTTACTTAATCATCAAGTAAACTTTATGATTTTTTTACTCCTCTGTAATTAAGAGCAATTTAAGTGCTTTACAGTAAGAAAATGTCTCCTCTTATCACTCCATTTTAGAGAAAAATTATATAAGGGTTGTATAATCTATAGAGCCACGTAACTTCATTGATTAGAAGAGTTAGATATGCTAACAGAGCTTGCTTCTCTTAACTTTCTAAAATTGTTCCTATTACCTAAATTGCTTTCTTAATGCTTAATATATATTTTAAAATGTATTCCAGGGACTAGGTTAAGAAATTTCATATTCATCTTATTCAGTAACTTAAGAAATTTTGCAAAATGTGATACACATATATATATATATATAGTCTCTCTCTCACACACACACTCTTTCACTAATTGAATCTTAGTTTTAAAAAACATCTGCACAGTGTGGAAAATTTAAATAATCATTAGATTTGAACACTTATATTTGTACTCTATTACCATTCTAACTGGAAAAACCAGCAAAGAAAAACATAATAAATGATTTAATTGACTTATCGGTGTATCTTTTTACAGACCCAACAGAAAAAGTATTTGTTATGAATCTTTAAGTGGTTCACTTTTCAAAATAAATCACACTGAAAAGATTTTTTTAAAAGCTATTTACACTACAGTGCTGACACATTTAAAAAAATGGTATAAATAAGCTCTATGGAAAAGCCTTAAATTGTCAAAGAATTCTGGCTCATATTACAAAATATATATATGTATATTTTATATATATATATGTTAATGTCAGCTCAATACTAAAACTTACAACTCAAATGAGCTAAAGACTGTATGTTTCAACCTGCAATGTTTACAGTGCATCTGGCCCTAAGTGCTTGGATACTTCACAGTTATGGACAGGCACTGAGGAATGTTACAAAGCTACATAAACTATATTTTGTAACAGACTTGGGAGCAAGTCCATGGCTTGCTTTTAGAATCCATGAATCTTTATTACATTATTAAATCTTTTTTTAAAAAAAATATTAAGTGGTATGTACAAACTTAGCACAAAATGTCATCATCTTTTCTATCTTGACTTGAATGTGCCAAACTCTGTTGCCTTGTATCAATCAGACTTACATGACTTGTAGCACATAATTCTTCCTTTAAATCTTTGTTTCTATTTTCAAATTTAGAGTCCACCTCAGTTTTAAATTCTGTAAATTGAACATGATCTAATTTTGCTTTAACATTCTTGCCATCCACATTACTGGATGTTCTAGTCTTTTCAGAAACATTAATATTCATGGGTTCTTCCTTGATTCTTACAGATAAAACAGGTTCATGTTTCATTTTCTGCAATTCATATTTAGGATGAAGTTTGTCTGAAAAAACAGACTCTGAGGTTTTGCTTACAGCACAAACCATGTCAGTGTGAGATTCAATAGCTGAGGATGTAGGGTTGGACGATGTGTTAGTTTCACAAGTGGCTGAATTCTGAGAATTTTCATCCTTGGAGTGATATAACTTAAGACGAACATGCCATGCTAGGCTACATACAGCTGAAACTGTTTTGAACTGGTGCACAACATTCCTCGGAATAAAATAGATGTCATTATCATACAGCTGAATCCTCGCATAGCGGATGCCTTCTCTTCTTAGCTGATTAAGTTTTGCATCATCAACCCATTGAACACACTAGGAAAAGAAAATAACGAACAAAACAAATAAGTCTTATTCACAATTGAAATTAAACTAATGACAAAACTTAATTATTTAAAATATACCTGGGATAGTGGAGGTTCATGTAAATCTAATTGCATTCGTTGAACTACTTCTAAGAAATCATCCGCGTGAAAACAAATTACATCTTTGGTTATTCGGGGTTGATCAGGCCTAAAAGAGAAAAAGAGATAAAGTGGAATCTGCTATTAATGTACATTTTAAATTACAGAGTTTAATAATAAAGTAAAAATAAAATTATTCTTTTAATTGGTTACTTAAAGTGATGACACCATACATATAAAATCAAAAGCAGCTCACCTTTTATTATAGCCATTTATAACCAGATTTCACAAAATGACTTTAGTTAGTAAATTATGCAGATTTTCAAAACTAAGTACTTTGGCTTAAAGTGAGTACAAAAGTAGATGCTAAGGTTTAAAATACTACATAAATATTAGAGTTAAGCAAAGGGAGTACACACTTTCTTACTGATATGAATCTTTAATAAAAGCTACATATAAATGCACTGATATATAACACCTGCAAACAGCTATTAATAATTAAGAAGCTTTTCTAAAAAAGTACTAACATAATAAAGAGCTGATGTTTGATATGATTAATAGTATTTTTAAATAAAAGTATAAAAATTCTCAAATTGTTCAATTAATTAAGAGTAAATATACCTTTTTATAGAAAATGCTAAAAAACAGATAACAGACTAAAATCTCAAGCAACATAAAGAACACCATATTAAGGAAAATAACAGCATTTTTAAACACCATTAAAAAATAATTATAGTATTTCTAAGAGTAGACATGTAAGAATTTTCAGACTTGTCATTAAAAGCAATGTTAAGTAACAATAGAATGGAATATTTCTAACGTGTTAAATTAAAAAAGTCAAATTAGTATTCTGTATCAAAAATATCATTTAAACTTCAAAATAACATTTTTCAGTCAAAGAAATCTGAGAGATTGTGGATTTATTCAAAGGAATGTAGAGCACCAATAATATATTTTTAAAATTATTCACATTTTTAAATCTCTTTAAAATATAAACTGTTTTAAAGAAACTTTTCCCAATAAATTACAGTATTTATAGGTAAACAATATGGATGACAACAATTACTTGTATGAGGGGCCAGAAAGATGAAAGGGATCAAATGGCAGTAGACTATGGAAAGATTCTTCTTCTACATTATATGGAGAAATGTAATATTGTTTATGCTAAGTTTGGAGGAGCCAGCTAAGGAAGTTAAATCCAGTTCTAGCAAGTAAATATATAGTGGCAAGGAAACAGATAAAAGAGACAAAAAGAAGAGGCAAATGGGAAAAAGCAACATGTTACATTGAAATAAAAATTTACCAAACTAGATGATACCTAAACAAAAGAATAAAATGCCAATCATAAGTTTAATTACATTTATATAAAATGTCCAAAATAGGCAAATTATTTTGAAAGACAAAAATGTAGATTCAGGGTTGCCTAAGGCTAGGGGAAGTGGTGGTAACAGCTAAAGGGTAAAAGGCTCCTTTCTGAGGTGATTAAAATGTTATATAATTGACAGTGGCAATATTTACAAAAGTCTGAATAGTAAAAGGGACAAGACTGAATTAAATGGAATAAAGGCAATGAACTGTTTAGTATGTGCTTTGTTGCTCGAAAATTTGTTAAAAAAAATGGGAACAAAAATGAGCAAAACTGAAAAAAGAAACAGGTAAAACCGGGATTCAATTTGACATTAACAAATAGGCAAAAACTGGCTAAGGATACAGATGACTTGATTCATGCTATCAATAAAATTGACATTTGAAACAATGACAAGTTATGCAAATGTTCAAGTCTTTCATTTATAGGCTCTGTATGAGTTGTCTATAACTTGACGGCACTTAATATCAACAACAACATAGAGAGAGCTCTGTTGGCTTAGTGACTAGAAAGTTGTGCTACCAAGTCAAAGGTGGGTGTGATTTTAATCTGTAGCCCTCAGACCTGGTTTTAATTGTTTTTGGTCAAACATTCTTCTAAGTGGTATAGCACTTAGAAGTCCATTTGCTGTACAGAGGTAACTTGTGTTTGCTGTGAAGCTGAACTCTGTGACACTGATGTGTCAAATACAATAATGGTAACCCATGATGGACAGTGTCTGGTAGAGCTCCTCAATTAAAACAAGCTTGGAAGCAGGAGCAGCAGATTGCTTCCGGAAGCTCTACGAACTTGGAGAAACGAAAGTTATACAGGTGTTCAGGTCTTTCATTCATAGGGTTGCTATGAGTCGTCTACGACTTGACGGCACTTAACAACAATAAAAAATTGACATTTATGAGTTTGCACATAGCTACTAACCAAAAAGTTGGCTATCTGAATCCATCCAGTGGCACCACAGAAGGCCCAGTGATCGCTTCAGTAAGAATACAACCACTAGAAACCTACGAAAAACATGGTACTACTCTGACAAAGAGCCACCATGTGTTAAGGACCATGAGTAGTTAAGGACAATAAGTTGTATTAATGCAGTCCCTGGGTGGTGTAAATGGGTAAGTCAGACACAGACAATGGGAATGGAGCATATTTCTAAAACATTTGATCACTGTGCATTGTAATCAACTCAATGGCAATAAGTGGTGGTAGTACTCAATAATAGCAGAATATACATTTCTAAGTGCACAAAGGCAGTTCATTAGGATAGTTCATAGAACATCAATTCCAAACACAGTGCCCCTGAATCAACTCCCACGAAGACCATGCCTACGGGGTAGAGTGATGAGAGATGGGGGCCTAGTGTGAAGCTGCACTGCAATCCCAAAGGCTTGCGGTTTTAATCCACCAGCTGCTCTGACATTTACTGTCTTTTTTTTTTGGTCACAAGCATCTTTAATGCAACCAAATTAAAAAAAAAAACATAAAAAACAAGACTTTCCAAACACAATTTTAGGGAACTCAGTGGTTTAAGGGAGAGACGCAGGTTCCAGGTAACACATACAGGGCACACATACGGCTTTCTTATTATTGGATATTATCTACTCCCTCTAAGTTTGTATCTGGTACTTACAGTCAATATCTATTGCAACTGCATTTGCTAGAAAGCCTTCTCATTTAGAGCATCTAAATTCAATTTAAGAACATTTTGTTTCTTCTGTCAAACTCTGCTTTTGAGTAATTTGTGTTTGAATATATAAATAACTCATTTTACTATCCCACATTATTTACAACATATTAAACTCTGACCAACCCTCAGAAAATTAAATGAAAGACATGATTAGGGACTATATGAAATCTTTTAAGTATAAATATTTTTCTATTTAGCCTTTATAAAGTTATTAAAAATTTGAAGTTTTTAAACATGAGCAAAAGGATCCAGTTTTAATTTTGTAAAAGGGTGCAACTGCTCCTCATTTAGAAGTCACGAAATGAATAATAGAATGAAAAGGTGTTGTAGGAAGATGAAATTCTTCTGCAGCAAAAGCACAATCCTGTCTTCTTTTGTTCACGAAATACGTAGTCATTTTCAGAAGCCAGTCCAGATGTCAACTTCTTTATTTAGAAAACAGCCAAACCACTCAAGGCATAAAATACACGAAGAAAAACAACACCAGGTTGAACAGAATGAAAAGCCAAAGGTCTAACCAGTAGGAATGCCTTGGGATTCCGTTTGGTCCGCAGTAAGGCTCTGCTCCCGCCTCGCTGTCCCAGTGGAGCCTCTCCGCTCGCGGAGACCATCCTGACTGCCCACAGCCTCCGCGCCCGGCTCCATCTCACTCCCCGCAGCGACCAAGGTACTAGGCAAGCCGGCAGGCACGTCCGTATTTCCGCGTTCTGCCCCGTTAGAGTTTTATAAGTCAGTTTTAGGCTCAATGACACACAGCACCATAGGATACAGAGCTGCTGATAGATTATTCCAAGCTATAGATATTTGTAAGAGCTGACTGCCACATCTCTCTTCTAAGGAGTGGCTGGTGGATAGGAGTGTATCACTTTAACCACTGTGTTACCAGGATTCCTAAAGTTGAATATGAACAAAGCAAATCACATAGACTACATTTTGACTATAAGAGATTTACCTTAAAAAAACCAAAATCTGGGAGGTAAAAAAAATCCCCAAAATAAATTAAAACACACTACCCCACACCAAAACATGCCCACTGTCAAATGAAATATTTTACTTTAATCCTTAATCAATACCCATACAATAACAGGCAAGAAATAAAAACTTACTATATTGGACAAATCTGCTATCAGTGACCTCTTTAAAGTGCTAAAGAGCAAAGATGTCAGCTTTAAAGATTAAGCATGCCTCATACAAGTCACAGTATTTTCAATTGCTTGTGAAAGTTGAACAATGAGTAAGACCCCAAAATGCATGTCTTTGTGGTGCTGGCAAAAAGTACTGAACGTGCTATGAAGAACACACAAATGGGTCTTGAAGTAGTACAGCCAGTGTGCTCCTAGAGGCAAGCACTGTGAGTTTGTCCACATAGTTTGGGGATGTTGTCAAGAGAGGATAATACTTAAAAAAAGACTTGTTAGGGAGGCAGCGAGCAGAGCGTGAGGGTGCGTGGGGGCACAGCACATGCAGCAACATTCCAGGCCACCCGGCCGTCCTAGCACTCATCTCGGGGAGGGATGGTGGTGCAGGGTGCAGGCCAGCACAGCCTCCAGTGCCTCTGTGAGTTGGGGCTGCGACCCACGCCCAGCCCCACAGAGTGTGGGTGCCCCTGTACGTCTTCTCGGGATCTGTGTGCTCGGGAACTAGTCAAAGTGACACCTCATCCAACCAAAATGTGCCTGGTGCTCCAGAGGACTTTGGCAGCCCTCGGTCAGTCACCTCCCAGTGTGACCTGAGGGAAAACCTCCTCAGAAATGGCTCTGGGGGCGAAAATTAGAGCCCAGCCAGCAGCAATCATCTTAAGGAGCCAGCCTCTCAGCAGCAAGGGAGGGCTCCAGCTCCTCGGGCTCAGATGTCATTCAGATGACACCTTAAGAAGTTACTGGGAACCTCCAGCCAGGAAGATGTTAGTTACAGCAGATTATGAAAGAACAAATGCTCCTTTTAAGATTCGGCCCTCCTCACCGTAAGGCATTGTGTTCAGATCATTGGTATTCTCAAGGAAAACATTAAGAACAGAGATTTTTGTTTTGTGACTCTGGATTATCACTTGTGAGACCTATATCACAACTGTGATATAAGGGAGGTTTAGAGGGGAAACAACAGTTTTATCTAAAAAGTCATCAAAATTTTGCCACGCAAAAAAAAAAAAGACATGTTGGGAATGGTGGAAGGCCAGAGGATAGGAAGACCCTCAACAAGACAGATTAACACAATGACATGTCAACAATGGACTAAGCACAATAGAGATTGTGAGAATGGCCCTAGAATGTACAAGTGTTCAAACTACCATACACAGGGTTGCCATGACTCAGAGCAGACTGGATGCTACTTAACAATATGCGTATGAAAACACAAAATGACTAAAAGAAATTTTTAAGTGAGGATTAGAAATAGGATTATAAAATTACAACGATGTAGGTATATTTCAAACCATTTCATTTAACTTGAATCCATAGTCAACATCTATGGTTAACAGTGGTAAATCAACAGATGTATTGCATTGGGCAAATCTACTATCAATGGCCTTTCCAAAGTGCTCAGGAATAAAGATATCCATTTGAAGACCAAGGTACAAATGATAAAAGCCATGAGTTTTTCATCTGCTTTCCATGCTTCAGAAAAGTGGACAATGAATAGGGATAACAGAAGAAGTGGTGATGCTTTTGAATTATGGTGCTGTAGAAGAGTACCGACTACTCCACTGACTGCCAAAAGAACAAACAAGTCTCTTGGAAGAAGAACAAGCAGGGCGCTCCTTCAGAGGCAAGAATGGTAAAAGTTGAGGCTCACATACTTTGGGAATGTTGTCAAGAGAGACCAGTCCTTGGAAAAAAAGACATCAGGCTGGGAAAGATGGAAGGTCAGAGGAGAAAAGGAAGATCTTTATCAAGCTGCACTGATATGGTTACTACAACAGTGGGCTTGAGCATGTCAGAGCTAGTGAGGATGGTGCAGGATACAGTAAGGTTCCCATGTGAATTATAAGTTGCCCTGACAACAACTACTACATGTTTAGTTTTATAAAAATGTGTAATATTTTCTTCCACAGTTCTCACAGTACTATATCAAGTTTCTGATTGCTCCATATCCTCAATTGGTGGGTTTTTTTCCTTTCTTCTTAAAGGCATTTCACAGTATGTAACACTGATGAGCTCATTGTGTTTTTAATTTGCATTTCCGTTATGATGCAATTATACCATCTTTTAAAAAAAAATTTTTATCATTTTCTTGTATGTACCATCAAATCAGATCCTTCCGGTACAGGAGATTTTGTCCCTCCTTCTCCAGCAGAGCATCTGCTGGATTTGAACCACACACCTCTGGGATTGCAGTGCAGCTCCCTGCCACTAGCCACCAGAGCTCACCTATACTTATCTTTTAATATGGTTTCTGGTAATTTGTTTCTCCTACAAAATATCCATTCAAATCTTTTGCCTCTTCAACTGTATTTTGTTTTCTTATTCTTGAAATGTTAAGATTCCTTCCCCCCCCCCGTATTAAGATACAAGCCATATAAGATACATATACCATTAAAAAGTATTTCCTCCCAGCCTGTAGTCTGTCTTTTCATTATCTTAATTATCATTCAAAAAGTAGTTTTCATATGACAGTCCAATTTACCAGATTTTTATGGTTCTTGAAATTGTTACCTAATACAAAACTCCTCCATGTTTTCTTCTATAAAATTTATAGTTGTAATGAATCTATTTCGTTCCATTACAAATTTTAATTTTATTTTTGTATAATACAAGTCAATCCTTCTTTTTCTTTGCTTATAGATGGATACTCAGTTTTGCCAGCAATTCTCAATAAGACTTCTTTTCCCATTAAACTATCTTGGCATCTTTGCTCAAAAGCAATGATGGGTTTCATACTACCCATCATTTTTTCATACCTTTTAAAGTCTATCTTTACACCAAGACCCCATTATTTTAATTAGCTGAGCTTTATAGTAAACTTGAACTGGCAAGTCAGTTGTCCAACTTTTTTCTGCCAAAACTGTTCTGCCTACATTAAGCTTTCACATTTCTGATACTGGGTAATTTATAAATCATTCTGGAAAGAACTAACCAAAAGGTTGGTAATTACAATCTACTAGGCTATGCATCAGAAAGCTGGACAATGACTAGGGATGAAGAAGAGTACTGCATATACCATGGACTGCTAGGAGAATAAACAGAGTCATCCCAGAGAGGGAAAGAGGCAAGGAGTCTGAAGCTTTGTCTGACATACTTTGGGCATGATGCAAGGTGAGACTAGTCCTTGGAGAGGGACGTCATGCTTGGGAGGGTGGCGGGACGGTGCAAGAGAGGAAAACCATCGATGAGATGGATTGAATGACTGGGGTAATAGGGCTAGGTGTGTCAGAGACAGTAAGAATGGTACAGGATAGAGCAGAGTGTAAGGCTATTGTACAGAGGGTTGTTATGAGTCATAGGTGACTTGATGGCACATTAACAACAACAGGCAGTTTTTAAAAGCTTGAGCTGGTACTTCTCCTCTGGTAAAGATTTACAGCCTTAGAAAGCCAATGGAGGATAACTATTAGCTGAAATCAGTTCTATGGCAGTGGACCATTTTGAAAATATTATCTCAGTCAAAAACCAAATGACTAAAACTCGATTCCAACAATTTAAGATCTTTCATAATTATACAACCATGATAGGCAATTATACAGAAAAACTTTGTATTACTGAAACTACTGAGAAACTTTCTAAGAAAAATTTTAGAAACCAATAAAATTTTTCATTAAAATAAGTTCATAAAAACAAAAAGGAGCTTATATATACCACTCTCCACAGTGAACAGCCTTTAGCACTCCAACAGCAGCTGTGGTCTGTCGTTCAAAACCTTGTCCTATATGGTCTGCATGGGCTCTTGTCCTGTCTTCAAAGAGCATCTCACGGGGCTCACTGGTTCGAGGTAGGTACTGCAGATTTTTTATTTCATTGGTAGTTCTGTTTAAAACAAAGTAGATTATGTATTCAAGTCTAAATCCATCACAAAGTTTTCCACGGTCAAGGCCACCAGCTACTCCAAAGGAGAACGATGGGCAGTCTCCTCCTGTGCATTTAACTGCCTCTGAAAACCTACTGAGGGATCAGTTATGACTCGACAGTACACAACAACAATTCAGACAAGGGGAAATTTTAAATCACCTACTTCCAAATCAAGTTCTATTTTAAAAATAATCAAATACAAACAAAAACACATACTGTCCAGTTCTTCCAGGACATGCCTCACAAGATGGCAGTTTAAGGAAATACAAACCTGTGTAAATCACAGATGGTATGACTTACTTTGTTACCCTCTATCTGTGATTTGGGTCTCATCTGTCGCAACTTTTAAAAATCATTATTTATACCT
Source organism: Elephantulus edwardii (assembly GCF_000299155.1). Taxonomy (NCBI): domain Eukaryota; kingdom Metazoa; phylum Chordata; class Mammalia; order Macroscelidea; family Macroscelididae; genus Elephantulus; species Elephantulus edwardii. Next base: position 4,854,554 of record NW_006399772.1, read on the forward strand.
TTCTACGAAGATGGTGCTGAAAGCAAAAAAAGAAGCCCCTGCCCCTCCCAAAACTGAAGCCAAAGCAAAGGCATTAAAGGCCAAGAAGGCAGTCCTGAAAGGCATCCACCCCCCAAAAAAAGATGATGATCTGCTTGTCACCCACCTTCCAGCAGCTCACGATGCTGAGACTCCGAAGGCAGCCCAAATACCCTCAGAAGAGTGCCCCCAGGAGAAACAAGCTTGACCACTATGCCATCATCCAATTTCCCCTGACAACTGAGTCAGCCATGAAGAAGACAGAACATAACAACACACTTGTGTTCATTGTGGATGTCAAGGCCAACAAGCACCAAATTAAACAAGCTGTAAAGAAGCTCTATGACATTGGTGTGGCTAAGGTCAACACTTTGATTAGGCCTGATGGACAGAAGAAGGCCTATGTTCAACTTGCTCCTGACTGATGCTTTGGAGGTTGCCAACAAAATTGGGGTCATCTAAACTGAGTCCACCTGACTAATACTAAATACAAATTTCTCTTTCTCTCTCTCTCTCTCACACACACACACACATTATTTATAAAATATCCACTCTATTCTAGATACTACCTAGGCAGTCCACCACTTATCTGTCAGTCTGTCATACTGTGATGGCTTGCTTGCTAGTGTGACGCTGTAAACTATGTTAAATAACAGCAGATTAACTGATGGACAGCATGTTTCAACAGAACTTCCAGACTCAGATAGATGGAAGAAGAATGTGGCAATCTAATTTTAAAGGATTTGCCAGTGAAAACCTTGTGAATAGATAACTATTGTCAGACAGAGTGCTTGAAAGATGAGCTGATCAGTTTGGAAGGAGTTCTGCCTCTCCACAGTAGAGTCAAACTTAATGACATGGATGAAGAAAAGGTTTTAGGTACTTTGTTTGCTGATATGGACTGAGACTGGATTTACCGAATTGGAAATCATATAACCTACTATGCTAGAATGAAGAGAATTCACATAGTACTCCATCAAGGAGCCCTGGTAGTGCAGTGTGTGAAGTGCTAACCCAAAGCCTGGAAGTTTGAATCCACCAACCCTGAAGGACAAAGATTAAGCAGTCTTCTCCTACTGATACTGCCTTGGAAACCTGACGGAAGGCTACCATGAGGAAGAATTGACTTGACGGCAGTGAGTTTGTTTCTGAAAGTGATCAAGAAGGCAATCAAGACGTATCTGATAATCACTTGTAGTTAGAATGTAAAAGCTGGTGGTGAGGATCATAAATCTCCTCCTGTCCAACTAATTGCCTCTGAAAACCCGCCAGAGGGTCAGGTATGGGTCAGTTCCAACTCGATGTTACACAACAACAGAAATACTGCCAAACATCTCAGCAGAATTATGCAAGACTGACAACGCAATTCACCAGAAATACCTTTTCCAACAAAATAAACAATGACTTTATATGGTGGAAAAGAATGAACAATCTCTTCCATGTGATTTACTGCCTCTGAAAACCCACTGGAAGTTGGCTCTCACTCGCTGACATGCAACAATATAAGGTGGAAGGTCAGCAAAAGAGAGGAAAACCCTCAAGGAGATGGACTCAATACAGTAACTGCAGCAAAGGCTCAAGTATGTCCGAAGATCAGGATGAGACAGGACAGGACAGAGTTCAGAGGGTTACTATGAGTCATACTGAGTACACACCACCACCACTACCACCATTACATACATGTATGTCACCAGATGCATAGAAACCAAACAGACTACATCTATGGAGACAGTGACTATAGAGAAGCTTAGTATCATCAGTCAGAGCAAGATAAGGGTAAAAGCATGGGACAGATCATCAATTACAGTTACTTAAAGATTAGGCTAAAGGAAGTGAAAACACCTCTAAAAACTAAAGTTCAATCTTGAGTATATATCACCTGAGTTTAGAGATTATCTCAAAGACAAATCTGATGCACTGATTCCTCATGACAGAAGACCACACAAGTTGTGGGATGACATTAAAGACAGCATCAATGAAGCAAAAGATAGAAAAGAAACAAGGGGGGGGGAAGTTAGCACAGACTTTGAAACTTGCTTTGGAATGGACAGTAACTACAGTAAACTGAAGAAATGACTGAAAGTGTTAAACTGAAGATTTCAAAGGGCAGCTTGAGAAGACAAACTATTATAAGGAAATGTGCAAAGACTCAGATTTAGAAAACAAAAAGGCTAAAATATGCACAGCAAACTAAAACATCTGAAAAAAAATTCAAGCCTTGAATTATAGCATCAACAAATTCTTTGGGCAAAATACCGAATAATGCAGGAAGCATGAAGGGGAAAATGAACCACAAAGAACTGGACAGCATTCAACTATTTCAAGAGGTAGCACACAATCAAGAATCAATGTTAGTCAAGGCAGAAGCCCAAGCTGCTTCACAGAAGGCACTGGCCAAAACCAAGACTCCAGGAACTGATGCAATTAGAACTGAAACGTTTAGAAAAATGAATGGAATGCTGGAAGCACTTATTCATGTGTGCCAAGAAATTTGTAAGACAGGAACTTGGAGGCTAATCAATTGAAAAGACATTCATATTTGTGCCCAAGAAAATTTAGAAATCATCAAATATCAGCAAAACATGTGTGAGTTTTTGTTGAACGTAATTCAGAAATAGTTGCAGCAATAAATACATCAATGAGGATTTCAAATTAGATTTAGAAATTTAAACAGTACTCAGAAATTCAAACTATACAGAAGAGAACACAGAATGAGGACTATAAAATCTAACATCAGATGGATCATAGCGGAAAGAAGTGATGAAAACATATTTCTGTTTTACTGGTTATGCAAAGAAAATATTAAATTAATAATTTGTTATTATTATATTAAATAGATCATAATAAATTATGAGTATCACTGCAAAGAACAGATATTCCAGAACAATTAATTGTGCTTATGTGGAAATTTTACATAGACTAAGAAGCCGTTGTTTGACTAGAATAAGGGGATACTGTATGGTTTAAACTCAGGAAAGGTGTACCCCAGGGTTGTAATCTTTCCTTATATTTATTCAATTTGTATACTAAGCAAATAATCTGCGAAGTTGGACTATATGAAGAAGAATGTTTTATTATAAGGACTGGAGGAAGCCATGTTAATAACCTCCAATGTGCAGATGACACACCCTGCATGCTAAAAGTGAAAAGGACTTGACATACTTATTGAAGAAGAACAAAGTCTACAGCCTTTGGTATGGATTACACCTCACCACAGAAAAAAACAAAAATCCTCACAACTGGACCAGTAAGGAGCATCATGATAAAAAGAGAAAAGACTGAGATGAAAGGATTATTATTTTTATCCAGTGGAAAACACAGTAAGACTAATCATTATATCTTCCATAAATGCAGTTTCCTGAATGCAAGTAATCCCCCATTTATGAATGGATCCCTTCCTAGCTAGGCCTTTAAGAATTTTAAGGTAAACTGAACCAGGTACATACAGTTCTTATGTTGCTATACATTAAAGCAAGAAAAGGGAGCTCTGATAGCCTAGTGGATAGAGACTTGTGTTGCCAACCCAAAGGCTGGTGTTTCAAATCCACCAACTGTTTCACAAGAGAAAGATAGGCAATATCCTCCTCCTATGCGATTTACAGTCTCTGAAAACACAATGGAGGGTAAGCTGTAAGTCAGTTCCAACTTAACAGCCATGAATTGTTGCCGAATTTTAGTATAAGGCTCAAAACTTTCTGAATTATTTAAAAAATGCACATACAACAAATAAAAGTAACTGCTGGATGGCATCTAACAATAACAAAGAAGCTCGTTTCAAAGTGAGCAAAATGCACTGCCAACCCAAAGGCAGGTGTTTTAAATCCACCAACTGCTCTACAAGAGAAAGATGGGCAATTTCCTCTCATGTGATTTACAGCCTATGAAAACTCACTAGAGGGTCAACCATAAGTCAATTCTAACTCAATGGTACACAACAACTGTAGGTTAAGTCAAATGTTTATAATAGGGGTTTGTCTATGCAGATACCAAACATTAGGGAAATGTATTCATAAATAATTTATAATTTGTTTCAACTGTAAGTAGTTTTCATTTTCATTATAATGCATTGCTATTTGTCTATATTTTGTCTTGTATTTGATATTTAATAAAGAATTTATATCCACAAGTCTATTTAAAAATGTATATTAATGTTCTAAATCTTCCTTCTTTAATTTTGCACATATATATACATACACACCCCAACAATAAAAATTTATATTCAATATACCTTTTCCTTTTGAAAGGAGACTTTGGCATATCAGCCACAGGGATCATTTGTTCTCCAGGACGTACCCACATGATGGGACCATCATCACTGTCTTTTCGACTCTCTAATTTTAGGCTTGACAGGGTTCCCCATGGCAGTGTACACTACAAACAATTAGACATCAATTATTTTCTATTAACATCTCACAAACACGCTTTTAGATAGACCTTTTATTACATACTTGAGATATGACTACATAAAGATACAGCTTTATATCCATTTTCCCTCATGTAATTCTATTTCAAGCACACTCAGAAAATAGTTATGCTTGAATGGGCTCCAACACCCATTCTGCTAGGTATATGCTTCACAATATTTATTAATTGTTGTTGTTCTTTCTACCAAATATATAGTCTTATTAAGTTGCCAGAATAAGTAAGTATTCTCTGTGAGAACCTTTAAAAAGAAATTAAGTATGCATTTTCAAAACAGATTACCCCTTTGATTAGTGATACCCAAACTAGAAATAATCCATATAAAAATTGAAATTTTATTTGACTTTTGAAGAGTGAAAGTTATTTTTGAAGAAATTTACTTCTGCTATTATTGGCCCAAACAAATCATAGATAAAAAAAATTTTAAATGAAAATAAAAAGTCTGAAAACCACTGTTATGGAACAATAAAAATGACATTAATATATACTATATATTATAGCTCCATATATAATATATATCCTCTTTAAAAACAGGAGCATTTTCATCAAATTTAATTTCTTTAGAAAGAATACACTTATTTCATTTGCTTTTAAAGTGAAAAACTGAAGAACAACTAAATAATCAATAATGGGGTTTTGTTTTTATAAACAGTATTCAATAATAAATTCAAAGCAAATTCTGTAACAAGACTACCTGGGAGAAGTAGAAAAGAAAAAAAAGGCTTTGAAGAATTAAAGGAGAGTGAAATAAGGTAAAAATAAAGGAAAAAGGTACACTTAAACACACAGGTTGAATAATCAAGCCAACAGTAGAGACAAACTGATCCTGTTACATATTACTATTTGGACTACAAATTTCTAAATTTCTGTACTTATTTACACTGGCCATTTTCTTTTTAACATTGACTTTAATATTACTGAAGGACAAGTGGTAAAGTAGGTTTAGAGTTAGGCTGAGAAGTGAAAGATTGGCTGTTAAACCTGCAGTAGCTCAGAAGGATAAATATGAGATAATCTGTTTCTATAATGATTTATGACCTTGGGAATCCTGGGAGGCAGATCTACCCTGCCCAACAGGATCAATGACCATGGGCTTAGACTTTTTTTTTTCTCTTCTTATTCCCAGTTAGGGAGTTTATTAGGGAAACAGATTAGGAATGAGGAAGGCAAAGGATATCACACAGTTAAAAGTTCAGATTCAGTAAACAGCAGTCCCAAGCCTGGTTAACAGTAGTACACAATCCCAACAGTAAAACATAATCTCACATTTAGACTTTTAAAATTGTTTTGTATTGCTGATTAAACCACCTACATACAAAGCTTAGAGATTTCTCTCTCAATGAGGATAATACCACAGTCCACAAAAAGAAACATTTTCTTCTGGAAGGCAGAGACTGTTGCACCAAATCTCCCCAAGTTAAAACAAACCAAACCAAAACAACAACAACAAACCCAAAAATCAACCAACCAAACCCCCCACTCAAACCTCCCTCCACCACACACACCATTAAACAAGGACTCTTACATTTCACAGGGGGCCTTAGAACTACTTAGTCTATGGACCTTATTTTTTGGATGTAGCTGTGGTTAGGGGCCATGGAGTTGGAATCGACCCATACATGACCCTTCTGCAAGTTTTCTGAGGCAGTAAATTCACCCTGGAAGTAACTGGTGGATTTAAATCACCAGTCAGAGCTCCCTATATTTTGGATGAAGAAACTAAAACCAAGGAAGTTTAAACTAAATAGCTTGCACAACGCTACAAGGTCATAGCCATGAGTGACATACGGATTCAATTTTCCAGGCCAATTTTCTTTTCTTCCCACACACCTTAACTCCTTTGGTACTCAGTGAATATAAAGATGATAAACAGATGGATGCTATTACTTAAAGTAACAGCAACAGTATCATCTCCTGGTCATCTCCCATTACAATTATCACCTGAGAGGATATAAGCACTCAGTTCTCATCTCTCTTCTATTCTTCTTTTCTTTGTTTCAAGTGAAACAAAACATTTTTAGATCCTGAAACAATTTTATTTGTTATCACCTGTAGCAAGCATGAGCATAACATTTACAATTTAGATCACGAATACTTTTTATTCCTTACTTTTAAAAATGGTGAATCTTCCAACATGTCAAGAAACTCAGGGAAGTAATCTCCTACTTCTTCATCAACTGCTCCCACCAAGCTGATCTGTCGCATTGGGCCAGCTCTATAAGTACCGTGAGAATATGTTCTTTTGACCTAACGGATACAGATTTAGTTAAAAGTTACACAAAATAATACTGCAAAACCACTGTGGAACACTAAAGCATATTGTTTCAAATATTAGAACAGAATATGAAGCAAACAAAATCAAACGAAAAATGCCTTTACTATCATTAAGATCTTAAAAACCATAACAATGCCTATACACATCAAGTTACTTAACTTTATCCTATGATTCCTACATTGCTCATGAAAAGAGTTTAGATAAACAGCGTAATGCTAGACAACTGGGTTGATGAATTCTCCAACTATACACAGGATTCATTATCTCATCGATAGTACCACTGAGTGGTTTTAAAAATTAGTATCCTTCCATTTTCCCCCTACAGCTATGGATTAAAATCTTTTCATGAAATTTTTTGAAAGAGAGCTCCTCAGAAAAAGATTTTTAGCCAGTATTTTAACAGTGGTTTGTATATCTAAAAGGTCAAGCAGGATGATCTTCTAGGTCTTACTACAGTTATTAGAATCCAGTTACAGTATCTTATAGAGAATCTATACTCTAGAAACTAAATCTACTTTAACTATCTATAAGCTTTGGGGCCTTCAGAAATCATTCAATTTCTTAAGCTTCGGTTTCCTTAACTCCTGGATATTCTACCTCAGATTGCTAAAGAAAACCCAATTATATGAAGCCACTTGCCATAGTGCAAGCAAACAGGCAGCATCCAAGTTATCTGCCAAAATAAAACAGTCCATCTTTTTCAGCACCCAAGATGTCGACCGAGGACATGGTAGGTCCTCTGGTGCAAAATACCAGATTTCCCAAGGACTTCCAGCAGCAGTGATCAACTGTGCTGTTAAGACAGGAGCCAAAAATCTATGTATCATCACTGTGTAGGGGTGCAAGGAATAGCTGACCGGACTTCCCGCTGCGGATAAGGGTGACACTGTCAAGAAAGGGAAACTAGAGCTCAGAAAGAAGGTGGTAATACAACAAAAGTCACACTGGAGAAAAGACGGGGTGTTCCTTTACTCTGAAGATAATGCAGGAGTTATAGTAAACAAGAAAAGAGATGAAAGGTTCTGCCATTACTGGACCAAGTGCAAACAAGTGTGCAGACTGGCGGCCCAGGATCATATCCAATGCTGGCAGCATCGCATAATTTTCCAGTGTACTTATTTAAAAAATTAAAATTACACCCAATTGAAAATTATTAGCTACAATAATATTAAAGCAGTCCACACCCTAACGGCCATTCCTGGATTTTCACAGGCACATTTAAAGCCTAACAAATAAAGTTATGTTTTTTTACATACTGGGAACTCTGGTCACCTAGTATGTAACATGGAGAGCTATTAACTAGAAGGTCAGTAGTTCTAATCCACTAGCATATTCCTCAGGACAGGAAGTAAATTATGAGAAGTCCCCACTGGGAAAGATTTATAGTCCTGAAAACCTGAGGGAGAGTTGCTATGAGTCAAACTTGCTCTGTTGGCAGTGGGTTTTGATGCTATCATTTACAAACAAGTGTTCTATTTTAAGCAAAACAATGTCCTTTTAAATCTACATCGATGAAGTGCTCATGATTTTTTATTATAAATATTTACATATTTTGTATTTTGATATTATTTTTAAAACTCAAGTATTAAAAAGGATTTTTGAAAGAATCTGAATTTAACAAGTAATATAATCCACTACTGTCAAGCAGATTGGGACTCATGACAACCCTCCACTGGTTTCTGGGGCTGTAACTTTTTTCCCTTTATAGCAGCTGTTGGATTTGAATTATGAACCTTATAGATAGATACCAGTGGAACATGCTATGCATTATGCAACCAAGCTCTAAAAAGTAAAGACAGATGCTACCCATCTAAGCTTAACAGAGACCAACTTGTCTTGGTTTGTCCAGGACGGTCCCAGTTTAAAATGAAAAGTCCTCTATTCAAGGCAAACTAGGATGTCCATAAAAGATATTCACATCACAAATCTTCACAATAACAACTGACAGAGTCTGGGTGTCACAAATAGGAAACTCTAAACTGCTAACCAAAAGGTTGGCAGTTGAACCCATTCAGAGGCTCCTGGGGGAAAAGGTCTGCTTCTTAGGGGCCACAGCCTTGGAAATTCTATGGAATCCACTAGGGAAGAGATATTTTACAGTATCATCATGTAGCAAAGTATCTAAACTGCAACTCAAATGTTCTCACACACATAACAATAAATATACTGGTGTATTATATATTAATGCACTACATCATATATAGTTTAATATTATTTATATTCATAAACTGGAGACTTGATGCCTTTGAGCTGTGGTGCTGGAGAAGAGTATTGAATCATGAACTGCTAGAACAAAAAGGTTCATTCTGGAGAGGGTGAAGCCGGGCTACTCCTTGAAGCTAAGGATTCTGAAGCTTCATTTGACATACTTTGGGCATTTTCCAAGGAGGGACCAGTCCTTGGAGAGGCACATCATGTTTGGGAGAGTGGAGGGACAGCAAAAGAGAAAAGATCCTCTGTGAGATAGACTGACTCAGTGACTGGGGAAGTGGGGGTAGATGTGTCAGAGACAATAAGGTTGGCTCAGGATACAGCAAGGTTCAGAGGTGTTGTAAACAGACAGGGGTGCTATGAGTCGCAATCGACTGAACACATAACAACAACATATAATATATATTAATACAGAATAATTTGACTATCAGCAGACAGTATAATAAAATACCAAAACACACAAAAAACCCCTACTGCCACTAAATTGATTTCACTTATAAAGACCCATATATTACAAGGACAGAAATGCTGCACAGGGATTTTTTTCCCTATCATCGTTACAGAGGCTGAACACTAGGTCTTTATTCCACAATGTTACCGTGTGGAACCAAACTGTCAACCTTTAGGTTAGTTGTTGCAGTCAAACTGTCAGTCACAGATTACAAAATACTCAAATCTAATGTATTTCTAGAAACATGATTATTAAAATCTTTGTTTAACATAAGAAGAAGACATAACAAAATACTGTTTTATTTTTCATAATTGGCAAACTAGAACTTAACCCCAATGGCAGCAAGTTGATTTTGACAGAGCTGCTCAACAGACCAGTCCAGACCAGACCGAGGAGAACTGTCCTCCATGGGATTCCCGTCCCGAAGTTGTCTGTCTATGGAAGCAGACTGCCACACTGTTCTCCCAAAGGGCAGTAAGCAGGTTCAAACCACCAACATTGTGGGCAGAAGCTGAGCATGCACTACACCACTTGGGTTAATGGATAATCGACAAAGCAGTGTAATTATGACACATTTTTCTCTTAGTATGTTTATTTACCAGAAGTTCAGGTTTATGTTTTCAAGAACTGTTACAAATTCTTTTCTCTGAAAACCATTCCCAAAATACAAAATTCAGGGCTTTTTACTATTATTTTGTACCCACAGCCTTACTGTTTCTCCATCTCCCAAAGTTTCCAGAGTCTCATATATAGGCAGGGAGAATAGTTAAAATTGGTTCTCAAGATTTCATGTACAAGATGTTGCTTAAGAAATAATAACAGCACCATAATGAGAAAAATAGTCAGTACAGATTTCCATAATAAAGTCTAACACATGGTACCTGAACTACAGTTAATTTACCAGAACTGATAACTCATAAACAATTGCCCTTAAGTCGTAACTAACTCACAGCTTACCCTCCAATGGGTTTTTTAAATTATTATTATTATTTATAATTATATAGAGGAGACTGGCCATCCTTTTCCCAAGGACTTGTTAGTGGATTTCAACAACCAGAGTCACTGCCTTTAACAATGCAGCGTCCATAAGCTAAGTCACCAGAGCTCCCTACCAGAAATGAGAGAACATAATTCTACTGACAAAGTATTGCCTTAGTTGTGGATATGAAATGGTTAATACGAGCTTTCAGAGACCCCATGGACAAGAAAGTAATAATCATTCTACTCAAAGAATTAAAGTGAAATAAAGCAATTTACTCTGTAAAGAAATTTTCCAAGTGCTATGAAAAAGTCAAGTTAAGGACTTATTATTTCCACGTCTTACAAATAAGTAATTTCCCCCTATGCTTTAGTTTTCATTTCTTGTTTAATTCAGCCACCCACCTGAAATCAGTTTACACAAAACCAAAAAAATCTTTGCTTTGCAGATCAGTTCACTCTGCTCCAAAATGGGGTTAACAACAGTCCACTGACTAATTTGGACTGATTATCATAGGGTAGGATAGGAAGGCATTTTTGGTGAGTTTGTAGTGTATTGTGCTGGAATTAGAAGAAGCAGGTGAAGGAGCATGGAAGCCAAGCCTGAGCTTACTGGATGTGGTTCTGAATTGGGAATGTGGTTGATACCACATTGGAGTTAGCAGAGTATAGGAAGAGTTTCCTCTTTTGGTGAGAGCAGAGTTCAGATACAGTGTTCCCAAACCATTTCTATTGACTTTACAGAGTTCTTCTAAAAAAAACTAATTAAAACTTACTTTATTAGTTCTCACATAGAAACGAGTGCTGTAAACATACTTTCAAATATTAAAGCAAAGACAGTCCAGTGGACCTTCTTCCAAGGAAATATGTAAAGAATTAAATACACACAAAAGACACAAGAAAAAAAAATAATGTACATTACTGTGAATTTTAGGAGAGATTTATGGTTCAAAGACATTTACAGTGAAGAAATAAAACTCCAAAATTTTAATAGCAATCAACTTATCTAGGTAAGAATGTCATGCTGCTGTGCACTGTCAAGTTGGAACAAATCCATGGCTGACCCTCTAGTGGGTTTTCAGAGGCTATAAATCACACAAGAGGATATTGCCCATCTTTATCCTGTGGAGCAGCTGGTGGATTCAAACCATATGCCTTTGCTTTGGCAGCACAACTTCTTACCATTGAGCGATCAGAACTTCCTTACACAATATAGCATGTATCAGGAGCACCGGAGTCTTCAGACTGACATCATTGCTCTTCAGTACTTTAGAGAGGTCTCTAACCGCAGACTTGACCATCACAAGACGTCTTTTAATTTCCTGGCTGCTGGTGCCAAGAGTGTTGATTGTAGAGCCAAGCAAACTAAAGCTGTGAACAACCTCAATCTCTTCGCCATCCATCATGAAGCTGCCAACTGGCCCAGTGGTGAAAATCTTTGTCTTCTTGATATTGAGCCTCAATTCATACTGAAGGCTGTAGTCCCTGACCTTCCACAGCAAGCACTTGTTGTTGTTATATGCCATTGAGACATTTGCCAACTCATAGCGACCCTATGTATAAGAGCCCTAAACACCGTTCTATCCTGTGCCAAAATCACTTGTCTCAAACACATTCATTCCCACCACTCCACTCACAGAATCGATCCATCTTATCAAGGGTCTTCCTCTCCTGCGCCGTCCCTCTCCAAGGACCAGTCCCTCCTTGCAACATGCCCAAAGTATGCCAGACGAAGCTTCAGAATCCTTGACTCCAGGGAACATTCTGGCTTCACCCTCTCCAGGACAAACCTGTTTGTTCTCCTAGCAGTCCATGGTATATTCAACACTCTTCTCCAGCACCACAACTCAAAGGCATCAATTCTCTTTCTATCATCCCTATTCACTGTCCTACTCTCCGATGCACAGCATGTAATTAGAAAGACTATAGCCTGGATCAGATGCACCTTAGTCTCCAGCCTGACGTCGTTGCACTTCAGTACTCTTGAGAGGTCCCTCACAGCTGACTTTCCCAATGCAATTCGTCTCCTGATTTCCTGGCTGCTGTTACCAAGAGTGTTGACTGTGGAGCCAAGCAAACTAAAACTGTTAACTATCTCAATCTCTTCACCATCCATACTGATGCTGCCAATTGGCCCAGTGGTGAGAATCTTTGTTTTCTTGATATTGAACTTCAATCCATATTGAAGACTGCAGCCCTTGACCTTCTGCAGCAAGCGCTTCAGGTCCTCCTCAGTTTCAGTGAGCAGGGTTGTGTCATCTGCATAACACAGGTTGTTGATGATTCTTCCACCAATCCTGATGCCACATTCCTCCTCATACAGCCCAGCGTCTTGGATGATCTGTTCTGCATACAGATTGAAAAGGTATGGATACAAAATACATTCCTGATGGACACCTTTCTTAATTTTGAACAATCCAGAGTCTCCCTGCTCTAACAACTGCCTCTTGGTCCAAGTATAGGTTTCACATTAGCACGATCAAATGTTCTAGGATTCCCATTCTTCTCAGAGTCAGCTATAGCTTATGATCCACACAGTCAAAAGCCTTTGCACAGTCAATGAAGCACAGATAGACATTCTTCTGGTATTCTCTGCTTTCTACCAAGATCCATCTTACATTAGCTGTAATATCCCTAGTACCACAATCCAACCTGCACATCTGGCAGTTCTTGTTGACATATTGTTCCAAACATTTTCGATAAGCAAGCGCTTAGGCAATCAAAATAGTACTGAAGATCATCCAAAATCAGCTAGACTAGTATATTAATAAGGAAGTGCCAGAAATTCAAGCAAAGTTTAGAAAAGGCCACAACACCAGGGATATCACTGCTGATAAAGAACATGAGAAGAATGTCTATTTGTGTTTTATTGACATGAAAGGCATTTGACTGTATGGATCATAACAAACTATGGCTAACATTGAGAAGAATGGGAATCCCAGAACACTTAATTGGGCTCATATGAAATCAATACCTAGACCAAGAAAAACTGCTGTTTGAACTAAACATGGCAACACGGCATGATTTAAAATCAGGAAAAGTGTGTACCAGGGATGTAGCCTTTCTCTATATTATTCAATCTGTATACTGAGCAAATAATTTGTGAAGCTGAACTCTATGAAGAAGCATGTGGTATCAGGATTGTAGGAAGACTTATCAACAACCTCTCCAAAGTACTGAAGAGCAATGGTGTCTCTGTGGAGACTAAAGTGCGTCTGACACAGGCCATGGTCTTCGCATATGCATCAGAGAGTTGGACAATGACCAAGGAGGATAGAAGGAGAATTGATGCCTTTGAGCTGTGGTGCTGGAGAAGAGTATTGAGAATACCATGGACT
>NW_006399772.1:4868356-4889541 GCF_000299155.1 Elephantulus edwardii
AGAGGAAGGCCCTCTATGAGGTAGATTGATTCAGTGACTGGGATAATTGGGATGGGAGTGTCAGAGACAGTGCGATTGGCACAGGACAGAGCTGAGTTTAGGGCTGTTGTACATAGGGTCGCTATGAGTCGCAAGCGACTCGACGGCACATAACAACAACATATTATGCAGATGCCACAACCTTGCTTGCTGAAAGTGAAAAGGCTTTGCAATCCTTGCTGCAGAAGGTCTTCAATACAGATTGCATCTCTTATATCAAGAAGGCAAAAATCCTCACGAGCGGGCCAACAGACAACATCATGACTGATGGAGAAAGGACTGAAGTTGTCAATAATCAACATTCTTGATACGAGCAGTAAGGAGATCAAGAGATACAGTGCATTGGACAAATCTGTTATCAGGAATCTCTCCAGGGTAGTCTGAAGACTAATGTTAGTCTGAAGACTAATGTGCGCCTAATTTACACCACGGTCTTTTCAATCAACTACTACACATCTGAGGGCTGGACAATGAATAAGGATGACAGAAGAACTGATGCCTTTGAACTGTGGTGTTGGAAAACAATACTTAATATCCATGGTCTGCCAAAAACCCAAATATATATCTTAAAGAATGTGCAATCAAGAGTGTTCCCTGGAGGCAAAGATGGCAAAGCTTCATCTTTCATATTCTGGACATCTTGCTAGGAAAGGTGGAAGGTCGGTGGAAGAGAGGAAGACCCTCAATAAAATGGAAAGACATAGTGCCACACCAATGTGCAGTTAAGTGTGTCAGAGCTGATGAGGACAGCACAGGACAGGACAGGGTTCAGATCTAATGTCTATAGGGTCTATATGCGGCACACTCGACTCAACAGCACCTAACAACAACATCAAGCCACCAGATCTTTCTATATATTATTATTACTAAGGAACAGTGCTGTCAATGCAAAGTCACGTGATATGAATCCACCAGTTGCTCCGTGGAAGAAATGGGTACTATCCACCTGTGCAATTTACTCTGCTTCTGAAAATCTGCTGGAAGATCAGCTATGAGTTAGTTTCAAGTTGACAGAATGCAACATATACTATATGAATTAATTTCTTCAAATATCCAAATAGTTTTTTCTATTTTATTTTACCAACTATTGCCATGCAATTCAAAGAACCATTTTTCCTATAAAAATCTACTATACATTAAACTACAGAAACGATAAATAAATGTAATACTCAGAAAATGAGAACTAGTTACTAACATATTTAACATTCACCTTAGTGTAAAAATTTCTGTGTTTAAATACTGACCACATATATATCATCAAGCAATTGAAAAATAAAAGAGACGTGAATTTTTACTTAAAAGCAATGGATCTGGGGACCTCGTCTATAGGGTGTTAAACTAATTCGATGGCCACACCTCTGTGTTAACATGACTCCATCAGTTGATCTGCAGGAGAAAGGGAGGCAATCTCATTCCTTACAGGAGAAGTTCTGTTAAAATTCCTAAATATGTCAAAGGATTTTATTTTTGAGAATTTGAATTTAAAGAGTAAAGGTGCTGTTGTTAAGTGCTATAGAGTCATAGATGACCCATAGCGACCCTACGAATGAAGTCTTGAATGCAAAACTTCCATCTTTTGACCAAGTTCATAGAATTTCCAGAGGCCATCTTTTGTTGTTGTTTTTTGGAAGTGGATGCTATTATTTGAAAATAAAGGTAAAAATAGTAAAAAACAAAATAAATTCATTTACACATATAATTTGCTATAACAAAGTACTGGTTTCAAAATTTTTTAACAAAAGCACCCACTATTAAAAGGAAAGGAAACTGATGGCTTGGTGTTTGAGCTGCCAACCCCAAGGTATGTGGTTCAAATTGACCAGGTGCTGCTCCTTCGTTGAGATTTACTGCCACCATAAATCTGGAGCGTTAGTGAAGAGCTGATTCTAACTCAATGATAAATTTTACTAGAAAACATGGTCTTCATAAAAACCGTGCTGAGCTATCATATTTAAAACAGTAACTTCCTTTTAAAATATTTTTTCTTCTAATCATTAAAGTGCTTGCTGCAGAGGCTCAAGGACTGCAGCCTTAAATATGGATTGAAGCTCAACAATAAGAAAACAAAGATTCTCACCACTGGGCCGACTGGCAGCATCATGATGGATGATGAAGAGATTTAGATTGTTGACATCTTCAGTTTGCTTGGCTCTACAATTAACAGTCTTGGTATCAGCAGCCAGGAAATTAAAAGATGAATTGCATTGGGAAAGTCTGCTGTGAGAGACCACTCCAAGGTATTGAGGAGCAATGATGGCAGTCTGGAGACTAAGGTGCGCCTAATACAGGTCACAGTCTTTGCAATTACTTGCTATGCATCAGAGAACTGGACAATGACTAGGAATGATAGAAGGAGAGTTGATGCACCTGAGCTTTGGTGCTGGAGAAGAGTATTTAATATACCATGGACTGCTAGGAGAACAAATGAAGTTTATCCTGGAGAATAAACAAAGTTTATCCTGGAGAGAGTAAAGCCATGCTGCTCCTTGGAGGCAAGGATTCTGAAGCTTCATCTGACATACTTTGGACATGTTGCAAGGAGGGGACCAGTCCTTGAAGAGGGATGTCATGCTTGAGAGGATGGAGGGGCAGTGCAGGAGAGGAAGACCTTTGATGGGATGGATTGATTCAGTGACTGGGGTAATGGGGATAGGCGTGTCGGAGACAATAAGATTGGCAAGAGATAGAGCAGGGTTTAGGGCTGTTGTAGGTCGCTGTGAGTCGCAAGCAACTCGGCACGTAACAACAACAAACGATTAAAGATGCCATGATAACCAGATAGGATGAACAGAAATTTAAAATCTTGATGGATTCACAATTTATTTTCAAGTTAAAATTTGAAAAATAAACTGTGACTCCATCAAGATCTTAAATTTGTGAAATTTAAATCTCAAAGTATGACATAACATAGCTTTATACAGGGAGCTATGGTGGTACTGTTTGTAAGGTAGGTATTACCCAGCTAATCGAATGGTGGCACCTCTCCTGGTGGCACCTCTCCATGTAATGTACAGCCTCAAAAAACACACCAGAGGATCAGTTATAAGCTGGTTCTGACTTGACAGCGATAGGCTCTGAGCGTTATAATTAAATCATATAATATATAATAGAACTTGCTGGCTTAATAACCTAATATTTCAAACTCCATTAGATGCAACCATTTGTTTAATATTTTACAGCATTCCAAATTTTACATACTAATGTATTTAAACTAAAAAAGTATCTCTGAAAGAACTATATAGATGATACTTTAATGTGAGATTGGATTCGTGGCAGGATGGTGGAGTCACATGCACTCAGAAAGGTGCGTGCTAAGATACAGTCCTTGAGCAGGGCACATCACTATCTTTGAAACCTTCCCTGAATGTTGTGTAAATCTCCCCTCATTTTGAAATGACTAAACCAACTCTTATCTCAACAAATCCTTTCACTTGCAGCATGTGTAGCTTTTTAAATCACAGAAAAGACCTTGAGCCTTTTCTTACACAAAGGCAAAAATAAAGCCAACTTCTACGTAGTCTGAATGACTTACAAAGTTTTAAAGACAGTTACAAATCCATCTTATTCTAACGCAAGGAATGCTTGTGCTTAAAAAAAATTCTACAATGAAGGAAGAAGCAAATATGACAAAAAGGACTCAAAACAGCACGAATGATTCACCTGAAATAGCTCTGTTGTTTCAAAAACATGTTTCTCGATAAATTTGCTTCTGAAAATGGTACCATATAGTCTCAGGTGTTTGAAAAAACCTTTTCCCTATTTTGGGATATTCAGTATGCACATTGTCTGTTAGAGTTCCTGAGCAGTATTACAGTAAATAAATTTCTTAGTTGGCCAGTTTTATACAAACTATATTAACTACAAAATCTATTTTACTTGTAGTCTTAGTATTCCTATTAAAGTCTCGAAAAATTAAGCATTTCTTAGATGAAGAAATATTGACTTATATTACAAATTATGGATATTTCGGGCTTGAATCTGTGAGACACTGATGATGGTTCTAAGAATTCTCACCGAATCTTATTTCCAGCCAAAGCACCTCATGCACAGCAGTACCTCTGACAGTGGAGGCTTGTGTGTTGCTGTTATGCCGAACAGGTTTAAGTAGACCTTCTGACTCTATTTGTAGTAACTGTTGTCTAGTCTGAGCCAAATCATAGTTAACTCCAGCAAGTTTTCAGAAGCTGTGAATCACGAGAGGAGTCTGCTAATATTTCTCCTGCTTCTGTATTTGAACTGGCAGCCTTCACATTAGTAGCCTAACTCCCTATGGACTATGCCACCAGAGCTCCCTCCAGACTCAACTACAATAGTCTAGTTATCTACTTCTGAATTATAAGCCCATGAAAATCCTATGTATCACAGCAAACTGCAGCCTTACATAGCCTGCAACCTAACCTAGGGATGGCAGAAAACTGGGCAGTGTTTTGTTCCATTGTGCTTGGCATGCCAGAGTCAGGGGTGACTCGGAGACAACTAAGAATAAGCTTGCTATCTGCATCATTTTAGGGAGGAAAAAAACAACCTAAACATGAGATAATGATTACAATCAAAACCTGAAGGGAAAGAAATGAAACTGCGCATCTATTCTATTGGTTTTCAGAGGGAGGAAAGGGAGTCTCCCTGTTCTTTTCAAAAAAAGGGAGACTCCTGTTTTGTGGCAAAACTCTTGCTGAGACAATCAAAACATCTGACATAAACAAGCATGCCACAAGGGGGAGCCAGTCCCCATTAGAGTTTCCCCATACTTCAAAATGGGTAATGACATTAAATAAAAAGTTAACGTTATTTAAAACATATCCATATAACATCAGACAAAATAAGAATTAACATATTATCCACTTTTAAATTAAATTAACACAACTAAAGAGAAAAGCTCACTTTTCAATTAGAGTTTGTTATAATATTTTACATATACTAGTTCATCTGTAATGGAGAAAGCATCCACAGTGCTCCATGAAGACAATGATGATAAAGCATACTTTAAGCATGTTGTCAGAAGAGGATATTCCTTGGAGAGACCATCATGCTTAGGAAAGTTGAGAGATGGCAAAAGAGAGGAAGACCCTCAACCAGGTGGAATGACAGTGACTATAGCATTGGCTTAAATATGTCAGAGATTGTAAGGATGGCACAGGATAGGTCAAGGTTCAGATCTGTTGTTCACAGGGTCGCTGTGAGTTGTACTCAACTGCAGTACCTTATAACAACGAACAGCAACAGCACAACTAGGGAGCTCTAGCGGCACAGTGTGCAGTGTGTCACACTCTAGTAATTTCAGCAGTTCACACCTTGCTGTTGTCCCAAGGGAGACAAATGGGCAGTCTCTCCTCCTTAAGATTTACTACCTCAGAAACCATGGGATTTTAAGACTGATTACGAGTCAGAATTGACTTTATAGCAGTGACTTTGGCTTTGATTTTAGAGCACAACTAAAAGCCATTACAGTGTTGTGGTTCAAGTGTTCAGCTTCTAATTAAAAGGTCAGGTGTCAAAGCCCACCAGCTGTACCTTGTGTGAAAAATGTGACAGTCTGCTTATATGGTAATTTACAGGCTGGGGCTGAAATTGGCTCAGTGATAGTTTGACTTGGTTGGCTTCACAGCACAAGTGGATAAAACGTTAATTTAGTACAAAGACATGATATTTCAAAGAGGGCACTTTAAACTGTCTTCATTAGCTTAGCATCGTAAATCATGCAGCATTAGCTAAAGAAATGTTCATTTTCTCTTCTTTTTCATAGAGAGCAGGGCTAACAGATCAAATAAGCTCCACTGTTAAGTACACCTCTAACACCTGGAGACAGATTACTAGACAACAACTTAGGACAAGGGTAAAATAAAAATAAAATTGGGGGTTTGAGAATGCAGGAAGGCTATTAACCTCAGACCTAAATATTAGAAAATTAACATGATCTATTAAAACAATATACAATTCTATATAGTAAATGTGTATCTCGGCAGGTGCACATTATCTACTGCACCTACTCTATGGCTGAGCTAAGTTTCTCAGTAGTTTGGCAATTATGTAGTGATAACATTTAGCAGTTACGTAATGATGCAGTCATCCTCCACTCCCTCACAGCCACTGAATCAAAACTGACTCACAGCTGACCTCCCAGTGGGTTGTCAGGGGTTGTATGTCACAGAGGAGATTACCTCTCTTTCTCTCATGGAGCAGCTGGTGGGCTTAAACCCTATGCATTTGGGTCTTTCTGCATTAAGGGGCTTTCAAAATGTCATTCTTTGTACAGTTTACAATGTTAGGATAGAAAAATACACAAAGCAAATATTCTAGTTTTTGGTTATTGCTGTTTTTTGTGCCCCTCCCCCTCAAGCACTTTAATTCTGATCTAGGAAAGCAGTGAGATTCTTCTCAAAAACTGCTTCTCTAGTATTATTAAATACACTCTGTTTTATCCATAAAAATGTTAACTACATAGCCACCTATTACCATTAATTTAACACCTCAAAATGTATTTTTCAAACTAAAACAAAAAGAAGGGTGAGATCGAGACTTCTTTATAAACTCCACACTAGTTTGTCTTAAGTGTTTAATTATCATCCAAATACTACTGGGTTGACTGGGGTTTTTCACTGTTTTGCCTGGACCAAAAGTTAAAGGGAATTAGAGAATATTTACTAGATCACAAAAGTAAAAAGGAGGAAAAGCAGCAGCTTCCCTCTAGAGTCTATTTACCCCTGCTCCCTAGCATAAGAGCTCACAACTAGAGACATTTCTATTGATAAATGAGACATCAGGGTCAGATCAGCCACTTAAGAGCCAAGAAAAGCTTGAAGAACTACCTCTGGTAACTCTCTCCTATCAGGCATCAATACTGATTACAGGATGTTCTGGCGGCTTCGTGGCAAGAAGCTGAACTGCAATCCCAGATCCCCTGCTAGAGGAGGGGAAACCAGTCAGATCTGAATTGATGGTACACACACACACAAAATACATTTTTTTAAAAAAGACTGATTATAAAGCTACAGGAATTAGGACAAACAGAACAATGAAATCAGAGTTCCACCAATCCACCATATACGGGCACAGGGACACAACCTAAGGTGGCACGGCAATGCAATGAGGAATAGGTGTCATTTCAGCAAATGATTCTAGGTCTGCTGGATACCTATGTGGACAAATATGAACCTTGATTCTTTATGTTACCCTAGAAAGAAAAGTCAATTTCCCATGAAGTACAGAATGAAAATGTGAAAGTTCAAACAATAAAAGTTCTATAATGATCATTTTGGGAAATACAGTCACAACTTTGAGTAGTGTAAATGGCCAGGCCCTCAGCTAACTAAGAGCAAAGTTGGTGCATTGAGCCCATCCAAACGCCCATCAGAATACAAGCCTGGTCATCCACTTCCAAAAGATCTTACTCTGAAAGTGCTGGAGTAAAAGTGAGCTAACAAGAAGAGATGGGGGAGACTGAAGGCATGCTCTACATGGAAATCGTCAAAAGATCCAGGAATCTGAAACTGGGGAGACAAGGAACATTCCCCACAGAGATGACAGAGAGAACAGCCTTTGCTCTAGAGTTAGCATCCTGAATGCTAACATCCTACTTCCTAAATGCTGAGAAAGTAAATTTCTGTTTGTTACAGTAAAGAAACAGTACAGTTTTACTCCAACACATAGGAGGCTGCCAGTAGTCAGAAGTGATTTGACAGCAACTATTTTGGTATATTTTAAGAAAGGGATAGACAAATATTTAAAAACAGACATAAAAACACTTGTCATAAATGGAAAAAGAACTTACACCTTAGATTTTAATAAACTTCACAACTTCTGGTCAACAAGATACTCTTAAGAGTGAAAAAGCCAATCACCCAAGCATTTGTTCAATGTATATCTGACAAAAGATTCCACTTCAAAAAAGTAAAATGGACAAAAAAGGTGCTTTACAAAACAGATATCCAAATGAATATTAATCAAACTTTTAGTCCTCAAAGAAATCCAAATTAAAACCCTAATGAATTACCCTAATGGAATACAGACAATAGAATGTCTAGAATAAAAAAGGTATAAATAGCACAGCTAAGAATATGGAACACTATTCATGGCAACATAAATTAATAAACAAGAATCAGTTCAGAAACTATTTAGCAGTATTTATAGTAGAGCTAAACACTTAATGCTTTACAATCTTGAAATTCCAACCCTAAACATGCATCAAACAGAAGCACATACATATATTGAAGAAATTATGTATATAAGAACATTCCCAGCAACTGTTGTAAAAATGTCAAGCTGGAAACTGAAAAGTTTATCCGTAGTAAACAAAACAAATTACAGTACATTAAAACACAGGTCCAGCAACAAGAAAGAACAAACTGCTAAACATAAAATGACTAAATTCTACAAACATCATGTTGAAGGAAAGATATTAGAGACCACTGCAGTCCATACTATTTACTACTAGTTCATGTAGCAATGTTCATCACCATTGCGTGGGAAGCAGCTCTTAGCTGACTCTCCAGCTGGATTTCCAAGCTGTTAAATTGAGGGGAAATGATCCATCTTTTTCTGATGAGGGTGCTGGTGGATTCAAACTGCCAGAGAGGTGCAGCTCTTAGCTTAGCAGCAGCAATGCCTATGGGTTACACAACCAGAGCTCCCTATATGCAATACTGTTGTTGTCAGATGTAGAATTGGAAACACTCATAATTCTATAGGGAGCTTTCAGAGGTAGTAGCTTGCACAGTAGGAAATGATACATCTTCCTCCCGAATGCAAGTGGTGGATTTCAACTATGAGGAGCCTTACCACTAAGCCACCAGAGCTCCCTGCATACAACACTAGTTGCTGTTGTTGTTGTTAGGTGCCATCGAGTTGTAGACGCCTATGAATGAAAGTCATATGGCATAGTCTGCCTATGAACGAAAGACCGGAACACGTGTATAACTTTCATTATTTTTCCAAGTTCATAGGGTTTCCAGAAGCAAGGTATTTTGAAAGTGGATGCTACTCCTGCTTCCTAGCTTGTTTTAATCGGGGAGCTCCACCAAACACTGTTCACCATGGGTAACCATTCAAGCATTTGAAACAGCAGTGTCACAGTGTTTAGCATCACAGCAACCATAAGTTACCTCTGTACAGCAAGTGGACAGACAAGTGCAAAAATACAATAGTACAATAGTAAATGCCATTTATTATATAATATATATAACAATGCTGTTGTTATTAGGTACCTTCAAGTCCACTATCACTCACAGTGACCCTATAAACAACAGATCTGAATCTATGCTAGAGCCCACTGTTAGATTTAATATATCAATCCATCTTGTTGAGGATCTTCGTCTCTCTCACATTTCCCCCCCTTTTCCAGCATGATTTCAGACATGCTATATCCCCTCAATTCCCCAGATTCAGAACTGACTCACAGCTGGCCCTCCAGAGGGTTCACAGAGAAGGACAATGCTCATCTTTCTCCTGTGGAGCAGCTGGTGGATTTGAACTCTCCACCATTGGGTTGGTAGTACAACTCCCTATCATATATTGTTGTTGTTGTGTACTGTCGAGCCAGAATCGGCCTATAGCTGACCCTCCAGCAGGTTTTCAAGTTAATTGCATGGGAGGAGATTATATATAAAATTAAAAACCAGAAACTACTTATCTGTGGTATCCCCGACCAGGTGTTTGTATGTGTGGTGGAAGGTAGGGAGAATCCTCATCAGGAGGACTTAAGGAAGGATTTGAATTACAAGTAACATTCTAATTTTTAAGCATGAGTGCATCCATTTGTACAAAAGAACTTATATATCAGATTATTTTAAAATTGAAAACCTCTATTTGATAAAACTTCTTAGTGAACTTTTATTACTAAGGTAAAAAGGTAAGCCATTAAGATTCACCAAGAGTGTGTGTGTATAAAATTATTATTATTATTATTATTATTATTATTATTATTATTATATCATTTGTACCCTTCTCTCTGTGGATACTACATCTCTAAAAAAAAAAGTCCTACAGGGACATTATAAATGAGGTTGAGATAGCTTTTACTAGGAAATTAGGTTAAGATTGAGAAATAAAATCAAGCTAGAAAAAGCATGTTCATTTTCCTTCTACAATTATAATTTGGATCCCATTTAGTTTCAATAAGTCAAATACATAATATGGCAAACTCATAGATACCTGCCAGTTTGCAAACAAATTCCTTAGTTTGCTAAACTCCCCCCCCACAAAAAAAATAAACAAACAAACAAACCAAATCCAAACAAGCAAAGTAACTGTGCAGTGCAGAGGAAATACTGATTTAGTATTTCAGTGCAACTCTTCTCTACATATTCTTCTCCACAGCATAGAAATGATAAAATTCAAAGAACCTCAGAATAAAAGCACAAGTAGCTTTTTCCATTATTTCAGTCTAAAAGTCTAAAGCTAAAAAAAGCCAGGAGCAGTCTGATATATTGACGTTATCAGGATAGCAGATCACACAGACAGAGGACCAGAGCCCAGCTGGCAATACAGAGGATGCCTGTGCTAGATGCTCCCCTGCAATAAACATGTTACCCAAGAATGCTGAAGAGATGGTGGCAAGCAGGGTAGGTATGTTATCAAGGACTTGAGTGCCATAACCCAGCTACATGCTAGCATGACAAGAAAAAGCACCTTATTTAATAATAGAAGTCGTTTCCATGTTGTACCTATTACACAGTTAAGGTGAAAATACTTATCATAAACATAAAATTAATGTTATTTAACCTTCCATAGGCGCCCTGGTAGTACAGTGGTTAAGCAATGGGCTACTTACTGAAAGGTAACTGTAAGGTAGGCTTTTCTTTTTTAATTTTTTTATTATTATTATTAATTTTAATGAAAATTTACAGAGATAAAAAGTAGGCTTTTCAAACCCACCAGCTGTTCCTTGAAGAAAGATGTGGGCAGTCTGCTCCCATAAAGACTTATGGTCTTGGAAAACATAGGAAGTTTGTCTCTGTCCTGTAGAACTGCTATGATTTGAAATTGACTGGAGAGTAATAAGTTTAGAAATTTTTAAAGTTTTTTTTTTTAAAGAAAATGTGAATACTATTACATTTAAGGAGCTCTGGTGGCCTAATGATGAAGAGCTGAGCTGTCAACCCAAAGGCAGCTAGTTCTGACCCACCACCTATTCTATAGGAGAAAGATGGGGATTGTTATGTGATAACCCACCAGAGGGTCAGCTATGATATGATTCTTACTTGACAGCACACTACAAATAGGACATCAGTTTCATATTATTGAAATGAACTAGCATAGCAGCAACAAAGTTTTTGACACATAAAGAAACAAAATTGGGAGTCTGTGTAGATGTGACTGGACATCAGACCATCATTTTTAAGGTAAAGACTACAACTAGAGTGTGTACCCCTCCTCTGCACAAAAAAGAATATATCAAGGGTAAGAAAAAGGCCTCTACAAGAGTCCGTTTAGAGACTGACATTTTATTCTACTCCTGGTATTGCGGTCTACTTTATAAAAAATTAGTAAGTCACTCCAAGCTCTATCTATTTGAGAAAGGTTAGCCCAGACAGATCATCAGAGGGAACTCTGGCTTAGTCCACAGAGAGTTCTACTGCTAACCCAAATGCAGCACCTCTCTGATGGTTTGAATCCACCAGCAGCTCCAGGGGAGAAAGAACAGCAATCTCTTCCTATATCATTTACAGCCTCCGAAACCCACCAGAGGTTCAGCCCGCAAATGCTTGTGCCTCAATAGCAGTAAGCTGAGTTGAAGATCTTTTGAAATTTACTTTTTTCCCCTCTGTCTGAACTAGAATGTTGTTAATTACTACAAAAAAAGAGAGGTTGTAGCATCAATTAACATGAGAACTGAGAACTGGCTGATCTCTTGGCCTAAGCAGTCCCTGGACTGGGGATAAGTTTTAGATAGGAGCATATTTACTTTCCAGACCCAGTGAACGAGCATTCTGTATCTTCTGGAATACTATGTATTCTATTACATAGTGAAAGGTGGGAAATAAAAATTAGTTCAATGTATGAATTGATTTGTTCATTTTTTTATACAATCAAGGACTGGTAGGTCCTTTGTATCATAATATAATTAAGGGCCAATATTTAGCAAGACTTACTTAACCAGTGCTAAGATCTTCAAAGGTTCTATAAAGCAAGAAACAACTTTTGGTGATTTCACATTTTAGGGGGGGAAAAAAAACATAACTGTTTTAAGGACTAGAAAATGCATTACTAATTAAGCTTCTTTAAGGGCAGAATAAAGTCTTCCCTAAAAAGGGCAACAAATATTTCATTATCTCATTAATTATCTTTAAGACAACCAAGAGGTGAAATTTAAACTTTGAAGTCTATTATCAAAAAGTAATGCACTCTTAATACTCCATATTTCACTGTATTCTTACCTTTTTATTCCAAACCTACAGAAAATCAGGAATAAAGAGCAGAAACATCTCAAAATCATATAACTAAAAGCTATTTTTTTTTTAGAAAAACAACAACAAACCAAACATAAACCTCTTACCTGAGCATGAAAATTAGACATAGTCGTTGTCTCTATATCCTTCTTTCCCAATATCTCCATTTTCACTGGTGAATTGGGAAAATTGAATGAAAAGTAGTCTAAAAAGTCAGGTAAATAAGTAGCTGCCCCATGAACAATACCCATGACATAGAAAGCTGCAGAGTTTTCATTTTCACTGAACACCAGTCCCACAAACTCTTCGGCAAACCTCTCCATCTCCACAGGAGACAAGTGGGAGAGTTCATTACTGTAGGCATGAATAACTGACGCACCTCCATTAGGCTGGTGCTCAATATGAATGAGCTCTTTGAATTCCAAAGTGTCCAACCTTCTGAGGTTTTTCTGAACCCGTGGCTCCTTTAATGAGACAAATGGTAACTCACTGTTGTCTGGAATTTTGGAATCATAGTTCTTGGTATCCAAATTCTTTCCAATGTAATCTTTTATGCTATCACTTAGAATCCCTTTGGCTTCTTGATCTTCAACATCAGATAGCAATCCTGAGCAGATGGTTTGAATAGATTTGCTATACATTTTTGGACGCTTCCGTTTTTCATTCTCTTTGTGTTTCTTTTTCTTTTTCTTCTTCACCTTCTTAATCTGTAAATCTTCTATGTTAATTTTTGGTTTCTCCTTCCCACCTGTTGGGAAAAATTTCTTTTGAAACTCCTTATTTCCATTACCAAAAACCCCATGTTTTAGGAAATGTTTTATAATAAACAAGCAAAATTTACTCAGATTCAGGATCTAGCTGAACTCATTCTACTCAGTATTAAGATTTTGTTGGCCTCCCTTATTCCCCCAAAGAAAACAGTGCAGAACAAAAGTTATTCACATGGTATGTCGCACTGTTCTGACAGGTAGTGTACGTTTAGTCAGTCTTTACTGATGTAGTGAGATGGGTGAATATTTTAGAAAACAACCTCTAAATTGTATAAACTAAAAATCAGAAATGAAAAATTGAATAAAGGTTAATATAAAAAAAGCTCCCATCTCGGCTATTTCTCTCCAATATATATTATCAATTTTATATTATTCAAAGATTTTAAAATCATACCGAATTGTCAAGATTTATAAATCATAAAGAAAAAGACATGTATAGTGTAACAGCAACAAACAGTTGATTCTTTAGTTTTTATCCATATTTCCTCTTTATTAAACATTTCTTACCTCTAAAGTAGGACATTTGAGGTCCACCACAGTTTACCAAGTTCCTAGTGAAGACTCAACAAAGTTATCATAGAGAAGATGGCATAAGTTCTGATGTTCTAAGTTCAAAAATTAGCCATCTACTAGTAAAGAGATAAATAAAAAATTAAAGAAAAAGATACTAAGGATCAAAATATATTATTAATGAACATCTGTAGCTAAAAGAAAGTAGGCTGTGCTTTCAGGAATACAGAAGTTCAAAGACCAAAGGACTAACCCACAGAGGCTACAGTGTGTTGCAAGTTGATTTTGGCTCTGTGACCCTCTAGACCAGAGCAGAACTGCCCCTTAGGATTTTCCAGGCCTGAAATCTTTACAGAAGCAGATCAACAGATCTCTTCTCCTGCAGAACAACTGGTGGGTTAAAATTTCCCTCAGCAGCTAAGAACTTAACTACACAGAGCAATGATGGTTATCATCAATTTTAAGTATCCATATAAATGTGTAACTTATCACAGTTTATGCATTTCTAGTGAAAAGAAAAAGGTAAACACTCTCAATAAATAGTGGGATTTCTATCCTAAAGGTTGTTTTTGGCATCCTGAATCCACAATAGGTCCCATGCGAGAAAGATGGTCAATCACATTCCCTGTGATTTATGGGCTCAGAAACCATCTGGATGGTCAAGCCATGAGTTGGTTCAGACTAGACAGCAATGAGAGAGTTGAGGGGAAGAAGTCACTAAAGGAACACTTGAAAGAGGGCACCACTCACTGCTTCTGCTATCTTATGTTTACTAATAATCTGTCAAGTATTCAATCCTTCCACCTTGCTTCCAATTTTTATCTTCTCATCTTTTTTCCTTTTTGCTTTCAGTAAATGAAATATCCTGCCTACTTTTCAAAAATAAATCTCTCCCATCCATTCAAAGTAAGGAGCTCTAGTGGCTTAGTGGTAAGGAACTAAGATGTCAACACAAAGGTACACAGTTCAAATCTATGAGCTGCTCCGCAAGAGGAAGAAGTGCAATCTCCTTCTGTGTTATTTACTGCCTCACAAAATCCACTGCTGGTTCAGCTATGGTTTGGTTCTGACTTTGATGGTATACAACAAGAAGAATCCATTCCAAATGACAAGTTTTTCTCCTCTTACTCTGGCCACCAAACTCTTTTTCAAAGAACCACCTATGCTAAAAAAAGAAAAAAGAACAATCTATGCTAGTATTTTCCTGTAATTATCTATTTCTGTCCTTTTAACTCTAGTTGTTTTCAGTCTATTCAAATTTTTCTTTCCCAGAAGGCTTAAGTACAAAATCGAATGGTATTTTCTCAAATTGTTCCTCCCAACAGAGCCAAGCATTGGTAGCGTTATCTAGCTCATCTTTGACTAATTTTACTTCCTTGATACTATGTACTATAGCTAGTCCTCAAGTTACAAAGATGACTAGGTGGTTTTGTTCTGTTTACATCCTATCCTTAGTAATACATACTACAGCTATACATCACTTAACATCTGTAATAGAATAGAACATTAAGGAACTTGCAGGCAGTTCCCATATAATCTATTGTTAATGTCCAGAAGAATCTTATTATATTAAAACCTTATGGGAGTCTAACGGACAAGGGAGACCTGTGTTGCTCGGTGTATGGCTGAAGGCTACACTGCCAACTGGATCAAGACTTTCAACACATCTAAGATGGGAAGATAAGGGAACACATTCACAGAGGTGGTCAGAGAGACCACCTGGTAGTATGGGTGCTGGGAGTACAGGTAGCACTTGTGTCCCTTCTGGTGTTCTCAATGGTCACCAAATAAAAAGACAAGCTCCTTAGTATGTGATCAAAACCAATGTCCTCACATTATCTCATGCTCTGGTCAAACTGTACTACTTGTAATTTTTAAATAAAACATACTCAGTCCAGGGTGGTTCAAAGGTAATGGGTTGTCTCAACTACTGCTCACAGTCAATTACAAGTTGACCTACTTGTCTATTCTCACAGCTGTGCTAGTCTTAAAAAATAAATAAAAATTTTAAAAACCACGTATCCAGTCCTACCTCATTTTTTTGCATTACTGGCAAAGGAATTTCTTCTCCTTAAAAAAAACCCTTGCTCTGTCTAGAAAGCACTACTAAATAAAATGACAATTTTAACCTCATTCTCTTCATTTTGTTTGCCCTCATCATTTAAGTTGGAGCTCACTTCACAGAAGAGTTATTATTTGCTTCATTGATAGGATACCTGCACATGTCTTTCTAAACATATGGTATGAATCAAACAAGTTTTATAAGAATTTAGTGTAAAGTTACTTTATTTTCCATCACGTGTCCATCATAGCACCTAGTACATTGTTATAAACAGTCTATAAATGAAAAGACTTCTCTAACCAAAAGAATACCTGAGATTTAAAGGTTTTTCCTTTATCTTTCTTCCAGTCTGGTTTTTCCCCATGATAAGAATATAACTAAATCCAAACACTGGAAACAATAATAAAAATCCTTTCAAATTAATGAGGATTCTGTAAAACAGTTGTTTAATGATCTCTGGTGGCTTAGTTATAAGCCAACTCCAAGGCACACAGTTTGACGCCACTATCTTATCTGCCTGCAGCAGAATACATGGGCAATATCCTCTCATGTGACTTATTGTCTCTGAAAACCCACTGGAGAGTCAGCCATCAATCAATTTCAACTTTTTGTGACAAAATAACAATGTTAACAACAGCCACTTCTGATAATTTACAGATAAGCAAAATGATACCATTATGAAAAGCAGAAACAAAAATTTGACAACACTGTTCACTGGAAATCATAAAATATAAAGTGCTGATTCTCTAAACAGTCTGTTTGTCAGTAGTAAAGAAACATACTTGAATAATGTTAAATTCAGACTTGTTACAGAAAACATCCAAATATCAAAATAATAAAAATAAGACTAAAACATGAGGTCAATCAGACAAAAGCTGAAGGTTTATACATAAAAGCAAAATCTAAATAGGGAGAGAAACCCAATGGGTAAAATAAAAAAAAAAATCTTTTTACAAAACATAAAAGGGCCTAGGTGATTAATAGCATACTTAAAACTATTTAAAAATACATATGAAATCTCACAAAATAGTTTTCCAAAATAAACAGCTTCATTTACAAGAAAAATGTAATATCCTATTTATTACACTTATAGTCAATATATTAAAAAAGTTAAAACTGCAAATATCCATTCATTGAAACACATGTGATTTTGATATAAAATATGCATAACCGTTTAATGACAGTCAGCAATGTCATAATGAAAACTATCAAGTCAGTTAACAGATTTTGAGATAATCATTAAAGAGTTAAATTCTCATAGTAAACAATTAAACAAAATATTAAAAAAATGACACCAGTGTTAAAACAAACAAACAAAAAAAACCATAGCTGCCCTGTTAACTCTTTCCTTACAAATGTCAGCATACAAAGTTGGCCTTCAGTTGCATCCAGAATGTTGTATTTCACTCATGTGGGTTTTTACTACTCTGTGTTAAGAGTAGCTCATTACGCTTATACTAACCATCTTTCAGGAAATTTACGGTTTGGGTCATGCTAAGGAGAGAATGTCTTTGTGACCAATTTCTAGTTGTTGCTGCTGTGTACTGACTGACCTATAGCTGACCCTCCAGAAGACTGCTTATCCTTCTATGGAGCAGCTGGTGGCCTTCAACTGTGTGCCTTTGGGACTGCAGCACAACTTCTCACCACTAGGCCACCAGAGCTCCAAATCCTAGTAAAACTCAAAAGCACTGAGCTTCTAATGAACTTTTCCCTAGTAATTAATATATCACATTCATTGCTACAACTCATTGCTGGACAAATTAAGTAGGTCATGCGTAGATCTACTGGTTGAAGACTCTAGGAATCTAGCTTTCCCTAGACATCACTCTCTGACACTTTTTTCCTTTACTGAGTCTCTCTTTTCATTGTAATAAATCATAATCATGAGTATAACAACATGCCAAGTCTTGTGGGACTTCAATAAATACTATAAAAATGCATTCTTCACTTTTAAGCCAAAATGAGGCACCAGCATGTTATGTAATCTTTAACATCTTTTCACTCAATCTTTCTCTAAAATGTATCAAAATACTCTGGAAAAACTCTTAAAAGCACAAGGTTGACTGGGTAGCTGTTTTCCCATGGAGCCACAATTGTGCAGTACACTATGCACAGAGAGCTGCACATTGCCAAAGAAACATGCGCAGCCTGTGCACCCCTCTTTCACACACCTCCCCCAACTCCCCCCTACACAGGGAGGGCCAGAGGCATACAGGCACACATAAAACCAAAGTGAGATAGTGAAACAGAAAACAGAGAGATGCTGATGCATAACCAGAGAGAGATACTCATACCCAAGTAAAAAGAACCACACACAGAAGTAGAGACAAATATATAAGGCAGAGAGGTTAATGGTTAATTATGAGAAATACTTTTAAAAATAAAATATTCACTGGTATAGCCCAGAAAAAAAATGGATCTGACTCCACAACAGTAATTTTGCTAATTTAACCTTTTCCTTTGAGAAAACATTGATGTTTATCTACTAAGACATCACCATGCTTCCTGCCATGAATTACTTACCTCTGACTCTAGGCTACCAATAACCCTGGACACTGGTTCAACTCTTAATCCACCTGCTCACCTACAAGCTTCATTCACATGTTGTAATGATAAAAATTCTCTCAAAACTAGAACAACTGACTGATCTCACGAGATAACAATAAAACAGAAGGTCCTGGACAGAAAGAAAGGGAAATGTAGAACAAGATTAAAAATCAGAAAAAAAAAAATACTAAACTTAATGGGACAGAAATTGGTAGAGCCCCTGAAACTCGGGTCCTTGGACACTCTTCAAAGCTGGAAGAAATCCCTCTTCTAGGGATCACCTTTCAGCCTAAGAACAGACAGGTCTATAAAGAGAATACTGATGTCTGTGAGAAACGGGCTCCTCAGAACAATCAACTATGAGACCAAAAAGGCAGCACTTGCTCAAAAACAGAGTTCAGAAGGCAGGAAGAGGCAGGAAGATGTCCTAATGGAAATGAAGAGTCCAAAGAGGATGTGGATAAAGTGGTATTAAATAGTAAGGACCACAATCACTACCAAGAGGCAAAATGTTTATAAACTGCTGAATGGGAAATTCTTATTTCTCTCTACACTTCTGCTCGAAACACAATGAAAATATTTTTTTAAATTATTACATGTAAACTTAAAACTCCCCATTAGTAAGCAACATAAAAATTAATAGACATGTGCTTCGTAGTTGGTAGACACCAAATATGGAAGGATAAGAATAAATACGAAGTATGCTTATGTCTTAAACTAATTTGCTCTTTATATAAGGACTTAAGATAATCTAATATTATCATTAAAAAATAAGACTTTTACATAAAAAACATTTTTAACATTTGTATAATTGTGTATGTTCTAGTGGTGGTGGGGGTGGTGGTGGTGGTGATGGTGGTGGGTAGGTGTTACCAAATTGCACCAACGCATAATTGACGCTCCACCAGGTTTTCAGAAGCTATAAATTGCTCAGGAGGAGACTGCCCATCTTTCTCCCAAGGAACAGCTGGTATATTCGAACTGCATACATTTGGGTTTGCAACGCCAAGTCTTTACCACCAGAATTCCATGTATGTATCGACAATCTTATTAAACTTGACGTTATTGTAAAAACAAACAGAAAACTACAAATGATAGAAAAATGACTGGTATGAAATAAGAACTAGCATTTATTTTGGATTTTTAAGCATCATCATCAAGCAATGTCTATGTGTGCCAACAGACTGTAACATGAGAGCTAGAATAAATTCTAACAAGGAGAGAATAAAAAATTGAAGGCTATGAAGAGAAAGGGGGCACACAGTACTAAGTAAAGAGTATATTTGGCCCTTCCCAAATAATCCTTTTGTTGCTCTCTGACATCAGTGACAAAGAATACCTTATTCTTATAGCCTTATTTGAGAAATGGCTACTAATGCAGAGCAAACTCCTTTTGCTGGCTAGTATCAAGAACTTAGACTTACTCAATGTTCACAATTAGACAGTACTGTCTTCCAGATTAATCATACTTTGATGTATGCAAGTCACTGAAGGGAAGAGAAAGTTTTATGAGATTTTAATTATTAAAAGTTGACCTTATGTATATTTTTTAAAAAGATTCATATCCATGGGATAAGCATCTGAAGGCTATATTCTGTACTCAGCAGCTATATGTTATCTTATTTAATCTTCACAGGTCTATAAAACGCAATTAAATTGTATTACTCCATTTTACTGAAAATACATATCCCTGTAATTTCCTATGATCATCTTGTAAATTATAAAGTAAATATACAAACCAGTCTATTTTTATTTTATCATCATTAGGTTCTAACTTAGCTTGGTTCAAAGTATCACTTAAATTTTTCATCTACTCTTAAATTTTTCTGAATCAACCTTGGTACTGCACATTACTAGAAAGCATCCATTATTACTATTTCATTTATATTCCCTACATTCCATTTTTCACATTAATGATTTATTAATCTAGCATTCAAGTAAGAACACAAGAATTTTTTATAAAGTACCTAAGGCATATGACATAGATTCTCAAGGGATAGGAATTTACATCATTATACGTCCTAATGGGTAGGTTTCAAAAAGGAAACCTATTTAATTATACCAATAGGGTAAATTTAAGCAAGTATTTTAAACTGTAATCAACCATTTGCTGCTGTACAACACTACTATAGTTAAACGTGATTCCTGACTCAAAAGCTTACAATCTAATTAGATTAGATAGATCTAATCATATGATTAAGCACATTAGCATGGAAACAAAAGACCAAAAGCAGTAACTAAGTAGGCATCCACTTAAACCACAATGTGCTTTTCCAGGTTTAAAATATATTATAGAAAACAAAGTTTAGTCATGTAGAAAAGAAAGCTTTTATAAAGTGTCACCAAAACCATCTACAAACATGACAAATAATGAAACGGAAATATAGGTTAATACTGTTTATCTAGTCTTAAATAATAAAACCAAGTTATTACATTGCATATGCAGAACTATGGTCTTTTGTATGTAGATTCAAAGGTTTATCAGTCTAGAAGTTGGATGTGTAATTAAGCAAGGTAAAGGTGCTCTGATGAATACCTTTTCATTATCAACTTGATAGGGCAGCTAATGAATTGTCTAGCTGTCTAGCAACTGAATGTCATTGATTCTTCTTTTCTATCTCAAATTCTAAATTAGTTCTGATTTTTAAAACAGGATTTATATTACACTATTCCTCTATGATACATATTTTAAATTGTCTATGGGAAGAAATAATAACTGAATATACTTGTAACAGAGAAGCAATACAAAAGCAAAAGGATATTCTTGAGCATAAAGAGAAGTACACAGTTCAATAGCATCTTTTCTATATTCAGAGAAAGATCTCCCCATAAATTCTAGATGATGATAATCTATTTTGAAATAATTTAAGA